>NW_006434825.1:15898480-15951544 GCF_000325575.1 Pteropus alecto
GCGGTAACAGGTGTGAAGAGGGGGAAAGTCTTCTTCTGCTACGTTAGTTTGCTTATTTAACTGTTAAGCAAATTTTTTAAAATTGTATGTTTACTGTAGGATTTTTTTCTGGCCTACAATATGAATACAGGTGTGACTCTCCATAGGCAGGCTTTCTTCTGAGTCCCCTGTGCACCACATAAAGGCACCTGGCTGAGCAGTCTGGTGGGGCAGGCCTTTCATAGCTGTCCACCAAGAGGAGCTTTTTTGTAATTCTGACTAAGGAGCCATGTTGGACAAGGAACTCAGAAGCTAGTTAATATTCACCAGAACTAGCTTCCAATAGGAATTTTCAGGAATTTTTGTAGCTGACACACAAAAACAGGAAATCCAACTAAGCTCTATCATCAGCCCCTCATTATAAAAGGCGCCAGTGGGAATCTTTTTCCTCAAGTTCAAACTGGACTGTTTTTGCTTGGGACTAGGGGAAGGGAGGGAACAGGAATAAGGCTCAACAAAGGTCCTCACATTACGAATCATTCCGTGTCCTACACCCGGAGGTTTTGCTGAACAGGGAGTGTTGGATTCATGTAAGCATCTGGTGGTGGCACTGACCTTCCACTCAGGCAGCCTCTTCTCTTCCGCCCCTGTACTCAGAGTGGTATTCCCTCAGCGGAAGATGGACATGAAGACAAATGAAATCATCTTTAAGAAGTATGTTATGAGCATGGAGAGGTTTTACTTCGGGCCACTGCTTTGTGGAAAATCAAGAGATAAGTAAGTGCTCTGTTATCTTAAAGCAGATTTCAGACCCCCGGGCTGGACTCATGAATAATACAAGCAGAATTCCTATGTAGACATAGTTTTTACTAACGCTGCCTCTGTCCCTGAACCTCAAATTAGGAGAACTGGGTTTTGTACCCCAAGTTTCAGATGAATGGGGGTGCCATTTTCCCAGATGGCAAGGCCTGGAAGACAACCAGATTTCAGTGGGGGAAGGATAGGATCAAGAGTTCATTCGGGATACATTAAGTTATAGACTCTTAGAAGACAGAGGAGTTAGTAGCTACATAAAGCAGGGAATAGGCTATACAGCTTTGGTTCTCAGAGGACAGAGGCCTGTCTTCAAGCCATGGGCATGGGCGAGGTCGCCTAAGAAGAGAGGATGCAGTACGGAGAAAAAGACCACAGATGGAGCCGCGAAGAACTTCACCACTCACAAGAGTTAAAGCCAGCAAAGGAGCTGAGCAAGAGGGCCAGGGCTGCTGCTGGGCCCAGTTAAAAGGGTGGCATCGTGGAGCAACAACGGGGCTGTGGCCAGCAGTGCCGAATGCTGTAGAGAGGGCAAGGAGATGAGGACGTCAGTGCCCACGGGGTTCAACAACATGGGGTCCCCAAGGGGCCTTAGCAGGAGCCCTTTCGGGGTGGTTGAGGATGAAGCCTGAGTGAAGTGACTGGGGAGCAGTGGGAGGTGAGGAAACGGAGACAGGGCATGAAGATAGCTCTTTGGAGAAGCTCAGCTGTGAAGGGAGCTGGAGGGGCTGACAGTGGGAGGGAGACGTGGAGTCTGGGGAAGGCTGTCCGTACACCGTTGTCCTTGCAATGTTTGGATGCCAAGGGGAAGTATGGAGGAAAAGGTTGGCGTTTCAGGAGAACGTAAGGGCCATCAGCTCCCTGAGACAACACCACGGGATGTGTAGAGCTGGCCTTTGCTGGGAAGAGGGACGTCATCTCGTGTGAAGAGGGACAGAGGTGGGAGCGCTTCAGGTTTACAGATTCAGTTGGTGCAGTGAGGAGGTTCCCGTGCAACTATTCTGTGTTCTCCTTAGCGAATGAGGTGAGGTCATTACTAACAGGGAGCGAAGTGGAGGGAAGTTAGGAACGTTGAGGAAATGGAGCAGGTATGAAACAGCTTCAGTGGAAAGTGGAAGAGGGAGAATATTGGAGAAATAAAGTAAGATTAGCAGGTAGAATTGGAGGCCTAGGTGAGGTTGATGACCATACATTTTTGGCAATACTAGTTTTTTTCAGTTATATACAAATTTCTTATTGTACAGGCAGGTGAGACCACCACTGGAACCAAGGTCTCATCATGTCTTCATTCAATCTAGCATTTATTGTGATGAGCAGAGAGGGTCTATTTCTGTGCTAACTTGGTGGAACTAATGAGCCGTCTTTGCTCTCCATTTCTTCAATACCTTCAGTTTGTTTCCTGAGATGCTGAACTAGAAAGTGAAGGTGAAGAGGGTTTGCTGATAATGGAGAGGGTTTTCAAGCCTAGCAGAAGGGCTTAGGAGAGAGAAGGAGTGTGGGTCAAGTTGATGGACATGAGATAGAGCGAAGCCCAGGAGTCAGGGAAATGACGGCCACTCAGAGAGGCGTGTGTTCAGGACGGCACTGGAATTAGCTAGGATCTGGGGCCAAACAGCGCTGATCCAGGAGGTGTACAATTGCAGTGGCCCAAGGACCGGTGCAACTAGGTATAATTCATGTATTCTTCTAAACCTTACTGAGCCTCAATGTCCTCATTTGCAAAATGGGAAAATGGTAGCACCCATCTCAAAGATGTGAGAAGACCGCGCTGGATAGTGCACGTGAAACTTAGCGCGGGGCTGGGTGGTGGTGGTCGCCAGCTGGATGTGAAGGGAGTCCCCGTCCCCTTTGGCAGTCACACGGAGCGTGTTCTGTCTCTTTGACTCTGAGTTAGTCTCTGCCATGCACTCTCCTTCCTTGCTCCACCACAGCCTGTTCAAAAAGGTTTTCTGACTGTTTCTGGGCACCAGCGGTTACTATGGTGCCCTGCCTTCCTGACCTGTGCTATGATCTCTGATGGTGCACATCTTTACTGGCATTTCTTGTGTTTTCCATGGTTTCTTTTCTGTTCAGTCATTAACTGAGCAGCTTCCAGTGCCCATGCTGCTCAACTCTGTGTCTGTCTTCCTAAGGCACCGAGGAACGGTGCCACTGAACAGTGCCAAATGAATCCACGGTGGAACAGTAACATCCTGTGTGGGTGTAGAAGGCGGTGAATGAAGCCGTCTCTAAGACAGATGTGAAATGACAAGTTACTCAAATGATCATCACTCCTGGGAGTATAGGCACTGGGAAGGGTAAAGCTGTATATTTCCCAATTAGGATTCTTTGCAATAATAACTACCATTCATCGAGGATTTAATATCTACAGCTATCCTAAGAGCTGGGTGCACTATTTCATTTAATACTCACAGAAATCCTAAGAGGCGTCGTCATCTCATCTTAGAGATGAGGAGACCAAGGCTTTGGGGAATCAGGTCACAGCTACAAGTCTTCATAACTACGAAGCTTGTGTTCTTAGCCACAGTGTAACCACACTGTCCTTTGGAATTGCTTTGCACCTGACAATCTCCTTTTCCACCTGAGCTCTCAGTCATTTCTCACACCCACATCCCTAATTTAGCCCTAATTCTCATTCATTTCCAGATACAAGTCGTCCTTGTTCCCAGGCAACATGGAGACACTGACGATCCTGAACAACTCCCCAATGGTCGTGGAGGTGTTCTTCACATTTCAGAATGATGTCAAAGCGAGCACCTACTTCCTGGAGCCCAACAACATGATTCTAAAACCCAATGAGAAGCAGGTACAGTCCCGTGGAAACTAGCCTACCAGGGCAAGGCTTTCTTGGAAAATTTTGAGGCCTTGGCATTCTCAGTACAAATGTACTTTGTTTTAACTCTTCCATTAGATGCTGAACGTATGGGCCTACCCTACTGCAGTTGGAGTCTTTGAAGATAGCATTGTCTGCTGCATCAAGGAGAACCCCGAGCCAGCCATCTTCCAATTAAGCTGCCAGGGGATCCGCCCAGAACTGGAGCTGGAACCCAAGCAATTGCATTTTGACCGTCTCCTGCTGCATAGGTCAGAGTTCAGGGTGACACCAGGACTGGAATGGAATTTAAAGAATATTTAGTTCTAGGGTGACCAACTCATCTTGATTTATTCAGGACTTTCCAAGTTTTAGCACTGAAAGTCCTGTGTAATGAGAAACTTCTGGTCCGGTACCAATCAGGATGGATAGTAACCCTGTTGATTTAAGCTGGACTTCAGCAGGGTCAAGCCGCCCCACTCCCATCCCCACCGAGATCAACTACTAAAGTGTACACATATTTGCATTTTTCTCAGAAGAACTAGAATTTTCCAGATTCTCAAAGCAGTCCATTATCCTAAAAAGTTAAGAATATGTGGTCTAGAAAGTACAAACAGAAAACATTAGACCAAAACTAGAACTTACATATTCATTCACTGGAATCGTATTATTCTAAATAGAGAATGTTTATGTCTGGGGCTGCTGGGAGAGAATGTTGATATTATATGGATCCTTCATTCTTTAATCAATACCATCAGGACCCATTCCCTGATAAATGCTGATTACTAAACAATGATTGAAATAACCGGAATTACTTTTCCTGACCTGCCGTAATAAATCAAAATCATTTGCAACTAACAAAATGTCTTTCGGTCCCTGCAGAAAAGAGTCCAAGATAGTTGTTCTCCGCAACGTGACACCACTGCCCGTGGCCTGGCGGGTCACCAGCCTGGAGCATCTGGGCGACGACTTCAGTGCGTCCATGATGCAGGGCACCATCCCGCCCAAGGGCGAGTACAGCCTGCAGCTGCACTTCCAGCCCTCCAAACCTGTCAATATCAAGAAGACCATTCGGTTGGAGGTGAGCCCTCGCACATCTTCAGACTCGGTCGTCGAAATATGTACACGTAGGGTTCCCTGACACATACACACTACCAACACACAAACACCCATGTTACCAACATGCACACATACACACACCACACGCTAAGCCAGGTCTCATATGTACACGTCGGGTTCCCTGACACATACACACTGCCAACACACAAACACCCATGTTACCAACACGCACACATACACACACCACACGCTAAGCCAGGTCTCCCTGTTACACACTCCCATCCGATCCCCATTTGACAACCTCCAACCCACAATATCTTGCTGTGCACATACTAGAAGCTCCATAAAGGCAATGTCGTTGATGGCTGATTTCCCAGTGCCAAGAGCAGAGCACTCAATCAGCGCAGAGCCAATGAATGAATGAATGGTGTTACTGTCCCTAAGCAAGCATTAGATTCCTGATTTCACACCCCAACCCAGTCACCTCTCACATTACTATCTCGGGAAAGGTCACCCTTCACCCAGTTGTTCCCACAGACACCTAGGAATCATCCTTAATTCCTCCTTTTCCTGACAGCCTCCCCTCCAACCTTGTCCTCCAGCAAGTCCCGTCAGTTATGTCTCGCATGTGTCTCCTGTCCATCCACTTCTCTGTCTATACTGCCACTACCACCCTCGTCCAGGCCACCTGCAGCATCTATCACCTGGACTTCTGCAGAGGCATCCTAACTGGTTTCCCTCTTTGTAGTCCCCACAAGAGTCCAGAGAGATCATCAAAATGTTAGTCATTGTCCTTCCTAAAGCATTCTGCTGGCATCCAGCTGCAATAAGAACAAAGCCCAGGGTCACCTGCTCCTGAAGTCCCACCTGCCTCTACATCTGCACGTCACTCCACCCTCGTTCTTGCTCACCGGCTCCCAGCACATGGTCTCTCAGCTTTTTCCTACTAACCTTAGGCTCTGTGGGGAGATGGCTCCTACTTTAGGATCTGTCAGACAGCACTGTTTCGACAGGGTTCCCCTAATCCTCCCATCGTGGGAATCTCCTATTTGTCACTCACTCACCCTGTCTTCTGTCCTTCAGAGCACTACCTTGCTGATGTTATCCTGTTTCTTTCTTTACTTTCTTATGTGAACGCCCATGGAGCAAGATCTCCCCTGACTCGTCCGTTCTCTGCGTTGGTTTCCTAGGGCTGCTCTAATAATGGGCCGTAAACCGAGTGGCTTAAAACCCCAGACATTATTCTCATATAGTTCTGGAGGTCAGAAGTCTGAAATCAAGGTGTTTGCAGGGCCATGTCCCCTCCGAAGCCTCTAGGGGAGAATCCTTCCTTGCCTCATCCAGCTTCTGGCGGCTCCATGTGTTTCTTGACTTGTGGCTGCCTCACTCCAGTCTCTGCCTCCATCTTCACATGGCCTTCTTCTCTGCTTGTGTCCTCTCCTTTTCTGTCTCTTATAAGGACACTTATTATTGGATTTAGGGCCCACCTACATAATCTAGGATGGTCTCATCTCAAGATCTTTAACAATTACCTATGCAGAGATTCTTTTTCCAAATAAAATTACATTTGTAGATTCCAAGCATGAAGACATAAACATACCTTTTTGGGACCACCATTCAACCCATTACCCCATCATGTACCCTAGTGTTATTAGCACAGGCCTGAATGTAGAGGGCACTTGGTAGAATCTGGCAAATGAATGAATGAACAAATATCACTGATCTTTGATGCTTGAACCAATTATGCAACAATCAAGGGGTCATCCAAGCTTCTCCTTAAATACCTCCAGGGATAGAAAACTTACCAACACTCCAAGCAGCCTGATCTTCCTTTGAACAGGTCTGACTGTCAGTTCTTCCTTGGGTTGAGTTCAGATTCCTCCCTGTAATTTGCACAAATTAGTCCTTTTCTTACCTTTTGGATCCAGTGAATGGATCAGTCTCTCTTATTACCTACCCATGACTTTAGGTAGCTGAAAACATATATTGATAGGTTTATTCAATCCACGAATGTGTGTGAGCCCAAAGGTGAGAGTCAAAGATTTGTAACACCAGTCTCCACGTGAACACAGATCTCTGCACAGGGGGCCCAGGCCACATGGCTGGTGGAGGGTCCCAGCTATACTGGCTTTGTCCTTCGGTTGCTGGATCATGGGGATTCCAGGTTCTCACAGTAGAGGCGGTGTGGGAGGCAGTCAGCAAAGGGATATTTGGAAAGGTCATCGTAACAGCTGTTTCCCAGCCGTTATAGAAACATTTCTGTATTTTAACAACTGACATGGCCTCCCTGTATATTCCAGCGAAAGCAGACACAGTGCGTCTCCCCTCAGGCTCCCCAAAGTGCCCTAAGACTTCTCTCCCATAGACTGTATCCCTTCAACATCTACCCAAGGAAATGCCTTGCTTTCTGGTCCCTTTGGAAAGTGTCCTGGTAAACTCATTTTTTTATTTGTGTACCTCTTAAATTGTCCTCCCCATTTTCCTCAATTATAAAATTTAATCCCCATTTTCTTCAATTACAAAATTTAATCAAACATACACACACACACAGCGCGCGCACTGTGAAGAAGCAAAGGGAATAAAATGTTTTGGGTACTTGGCATCTATCAGTAGAAAAGTACTGTGTAAATTCTGGAGCTGATAGTCCAAGTTCCAAGTTCTTTGACCTATTTTTCCTGTCAGCCTTTCTTCTTGTCATCTCTGTAAGAGGGTAGGCAGCAAAAGAAAGAAGGTAAAATGGAAGTCGGTCCAATTTGTTCTGCGAGACGTTGGTTAAATGCTTGATGAAAGAAAAGATGGAATCTCTGAGTTAAAACTTGGCATCCAAAACATAAGTAATGGGGAGTGGTGACTTAGTTTTTCAACTTGAGGCTTCAGCAGAGAGGCAGGTGCCCTTCAGGCAGAAGCAGGAAAGCCATGCCCACTACCCAAAGGCTCCTCACCTTGACATACAGACCCTTTATCACCCCTTCGTTGGTCTCAAGAGTCAACAGTTGAGTCCAGCTGGCATCTGACGCCAGTGTAGATGTTCCTCAGAACATTCAGGGAGGAATTACCACCAGGGATGATAATGGAGAGGACACCGAGCAACTGGAGGCTGCGGTCTTGCTTATTATTATTATTATATTTTTTTACATTTCCAACTTTAATAATGATGTTCACATAAATAAAACATTTGAAATTTTTAAAAGAGAAACATTAAACACTTATTTTATATGAAAAATCTAGCACTTTTTCCGCACGTTGAGCCAGAAACAAAGAACAGAACAATTGAGATTTATAAAATTAGTAGAGCAAAGATGATTAAGTATATACAAGTTTTCCATTGCCACTGTCAGAAAAATATTCTTCAGGGTTTTTTTTAAAGGTTCTAAAGAATACTTTTCTGTGATGTATATTCACAGTCCAATCTTCAGTAATGTAGCAACAATCATGCAAATGATTTAAACCCAGTAGTTGGACCAGAAAGAAAATGACAGAAAATGCAGCCTCTTTTCCTCATTCTTATGTTGATTGTCTACACCAGCATTCCCCAAAGGGTGTTAGCAACAACACTAATCCTACCAAATGCTCAATGAAGACAAAAGCTAAATACATTTCTAAAATATTTCGTACCACATCTTCTTGATCCCCACTGCATGTTACATAATTCAGACTCCAAACACCTCGTGGGTCTTGCTTTTACTGAAGAATTTCTTACCCCAACAGGTGTTAGACACGGAGAATATTGTGGGAGTTGTTCAGTTTGAAAACATCATGGTCTTTGCAGAGTCCTACGACATCGCCTTGGACATCACCTTCCCCAAAGGTCTGTTGACCCCTTCAAGTCACATCTTTTAGTGTAATGTATTTCCTATAAAGAGGAAGACGAGGGATTGTCGGGGAGCAGGTAGAATTTCGGTAAATAGTAATGCAAGCCTGAGTGATGTTAGCAACCTTACTGTGGATCTCAACTGGAGATGACAGGGCTAGCGGGGAGGGGGTCACAAGGATAAACTTCACAGAGCTCTTTTCTGAACAGTCATCTGAGGGTGAGCACCTGTCTTCCTGCCTGTTTTCTATCACTGCTATAACAAATGACCACAACTTTTGTGGCTTAAAACAATACAGATTCAGTACCTGACAGTTCCATAGGTCAGAAAATCTGAAATGAATCTCACTAGGCTAAAATCGAGGTTTTGGCAGGGCTGCATTTCTTTCTAGAGGCTCTGGGCAAGAATCCATTTCTTTGCCTTTTCTAGCCTCTAGAAGCCACCTACATTCCTTGGCTCATAGTCCCTTCCTCCACCTTCAAAGCCAGCAAGGTCGGGTCAAGCCCTCTCACACTGCCATCTCAATGGTCCTCGAGTTTTCATCTCCCTCTTCTGCTTTTAAGGATCCTTGTGATTACATTGGCCCCTCAGAGAATCCAGGATAATCTATCTCTTTATGTTAAAGTCAGATGATAAGCAACCCAAATTCCATCTGATACCTTACTTCCCCTTTGCCATGTAAACTAGCATATTCACGGGTTCCAGGAGTTAGGACAGTGCACATCACTGGGGCTGGGGTAGGGGTGGCATCATTCTGCCTACTACACTGCCCCAATGCCTAAGTTAGATCCCTCACTTTAGCATGCATTTTTCCATTATCCCTCCTATCTCCGACAGGTTTCCTCAGGATCCATAGGAAGTTATAGCTACATTTTTGCCGAAATGTCATTAGTCTTATGTACAAAGATATTGTAGGAATAATACTGTAAATTATGGAACAGTCATATCATGATATGTTATGCGACCATTAAGATCACATCAGTGAGGGGTTTTTATGTGTGGAAATGCTTGCGATGTAACGCTAAGTAAAGCAATATAAATTTATGTGTAATGTCCAAACTGTGTGTAGTAAACATCTGATACAAATTCTTTTTTTAAGTTTTAGCTAATGGGAGACATAAAAGGAAGGACAGTGGTCCTAGGATAGAAGCCAAAGGGAACTGCCCTGTTGAACTGGGTGTGAGAGCAGGGTCTGTTGTTTGCTTACTAAGACTCAGTTAGAAGAGGTTTTTCTAGCCATGATGTTTTCAGAAAACGAATTCTCTGAAATTGTCATCATGAATTCTCCATGCGAATGTCAATAGGAAGTTCCGCTGCTTCTCTCTGTCATCCCCTCTCACCCCTCCCCAACCCCGCCCTGGCCTCTGCAGGAGCCGAAGGAGGCCTTGATTTTGGGATTGTGAGGGTCATGGAGGAGGTGAAGCAGCCCCTACAACTGAAGAACCGTGGGAAATACGAGATCATGTTCAGGTAACCTGAAAACCAGCAGGCATGTGGGTCGTCTGCGTCCACTCATGGAGAGAAGAGTGTGTCTGGGAGATTTAAGAAAAATAATTGATTGTGGAAATCATAAGAATCATTTCTGCTCTTAGCCTCTCTTGCCTTCAACGAATGGAATTTCAATTGCTAAGACAGCAGAGATTTTTACAGTGCTCCCAACTCCGTGGCTTTATAGGGACCCTTAAGGGCCCTGTGAATGCACGTGGTGTCACAGGGGTCTGGGGTGGGGGAAGAGACCGAGGGGGACAGGTGGTGAGGAGGAGATGCTGGGGCGAGAGGTGGTCCCGCCCTCCTTTTAGCTCTTCCCTGTTTCGTAAGTTGACATTCCACATGAGATTTCACGTGAAGAAGGGATGTTCCACTTCTCTTTTTTAATTTTAAGAACCACTGTGTTATACATTTCACATGCAGCCTGTTGGAGTAGAAGTTCACCTCGGTCTCATCTCTTGAGATTAAAAATGACACGCTAAATAAAGGAGATTCCTCAGGAGAAAAGAGTGGCACTGGGTGGGGGAGAGGGAGGAGGTCACTAGAGCAGGGTCACACAGCCCTCAGTGGCAGTGCCAGCACCCATGGCCAATAGATTTCTGTGAAAGAGCATGTTTCCCCCAGTAGAATTCACAGTTTATAAAAGGACTTTCCCTAGCAGACTTGGAAGAAATTCAGTATATTCATGATGGTTTCATTTTAGCCCATAGGATGCTGAAATTAGAGAGGTCCAACCTCAGTACTACTGTTAGTTAGAACTGTGTATTGAAATAAATAAATGTAAATAAAAGCTTAACAAACCTAGAAGGGAGCCACTGGTACTTTGGAATTAGCTGAATGGAATCTTACCCGTTCCCGAGTTTTGTTTCAGATAATGACAGGGTATTAGCTCTTCTCTCTTAGGTTACATGGAACAGAGTTACCCTTAGGTTGAAACAGGTGACGAGGGGTTTGTGCAGGGAGGTGAGGAAGCACAGGCACCCAGCATGCAGCAGGAGTGACCAGGTCTCCTGGGACGTGGAGATGACGTTTGGGTTCCCACAGCAACTCCAGCCGTCCCACCTCAGCTTAAGTTCCTGCTCCTTCTCCAGTCCCCTTGTCATTCTCAGGAGTCAGCTTTTCTCTTAGGCTTCTCACCTCACCTCCACTGGGCCATGACCTCCCTTTCCGAATGCCTCCGTTGCATGGCTTCTGCCTCCTCTTTTCTCTTTTTTCTTAGATCCCCTTCTTCTGCATCACAGTCTCAGGTGGGTAGGAGGGACAGAGGGAAAGAAAGAGAGAGTAATTAATTTAGTTGACCCTTACCCAGCATCAAATGTCCCTTTTGGACGGAGATCTCCTGCAAGGTCACTTCTTGATCACAGGATAGAGATGGCTATCTTTGCCTCAGCATTAATCCCTGGCCCTGTCAACCCTGGCTAAAGAGGAGTGGTCACAGAGTCCAAGGCACAGAGGACACTGCTAGGCATCGTATTTAAGCAGGCAAAAGACACTGCAGTCTCTTAACAGTCTGGAGTCTCCTCTCCAGTGTCTCGGCTTCCCTAAATAACGACTTACAGTGACTTTTATTCTTGTCTTTCAGCTTTTCTGTGGACCCCGTAGGGATTTCAGTGACCAATGTAAATTCTATGATCTCAGTCCAACCCAGGAAGGGCTCACTGACCACAACGGAAAAGCCCACAAATGTCCAGGTGTTATTCCGTGCAAGAAAGGAAGTGAAGATAGAGCACCAGCCAATCCTGCGCTGTCAGGTAAGAGAGCTCAAAGAGAAGACTCCTTCAGTGGCAGCACTGTAGGACTCATGTCAAAAAGAAGAGTACATGGTCTAAGCCACACCTCAAGGACAACGAGTGTGGGCTGGCCTGGGTGGCAACCAGAAAGGATGCACCAGCGTTTGGTCTCCAACTAGCAGGCACAGGTAGATCATGTGGGAGGTATGCAAGTCATCAGAAATTGAGAGTGCCAGAGAGGAAATGTGGACCCTGGTCTTTGAGGAGCACCTGAGGCAAGGAAGCTGAGTTGAGTCATCAAGTGCAAAAGAAGAGTCAGAAAGTGAAACAGGAGGCAAAATCGGCCTTTGTCGATCCATGGCTAGTAAGCTGGATGTTCGTATTTGCTGATATTGTCGATGCAGTAATATAAAGAAATGAACTAAAGAACTTGGCTTCATGTCAATGATGAAAATAGGGAATGAAGTCGACAGTCATGAGAATTCTGGAGCTATGCCGGTAGCTGACATCTTCCCAATCCTTCTTCTTTTTCTAGATCATTGAACCCAATATCGCGGAAGGAGGTGAAATCATTGCCAGCATTCCAATTAAGTTTTCTGTGAATGCAGTGTTCTCCAAATACAACATCAGCCCTTCCTCCATCATCAACTTTGGGGCTTTGATTTATGGCGCCCGTAAAAGCTCCAGCTTCATCATAGAAAATCAAGGTGTTACTGACTTCAGATATGTCCTTTATAGGCTGACGGGGGAGAGCCCCATTCATCAAAAGAAAGTGTAAGACAAGTATTTACTTAACTCATGCCATTCCCTGGTCCATTAGTGCTTTACATTTTACGAAGAGTTTTCGTTTATTTTATCTAAATTCACCTGATTCCCTTTCATGAGTGAGGTCGGTAATGTTAAGAAAGGCTCATCCAAGATTATGCAAGAACTCACCAGTAGATCCCAGTTCTGAACTGACATCTCTGACTCCCAATTCCACATACTTTCTAACTGCTGTCGAATGTGATAAATTTTAATTGAACAAATGTAAAGTCTTCTGTTTGAGATTGTGTCCATTGTCCTGGTGCTTCTACCATGCTGCAAGACTAAGTAGTAAGTCATTGTCCTATCCGTTGTTCTGTGGGCTGTCAAGGGACTGCTGTAACAGCAAGCTAAATCAAGAGAAAACATAGCTGTGCTTCATGATGGGGAACGGCAAAGGGTACCCCGGAACATGGACTAGAGAAAGCACGGTGATGCCGCAGTCTGCTGGCACTGTTTTTACCTTTTCCCCATGAAGATATTTTATCCCAACAGCTAACTTAGTCGTTATTCCAACAGTAAAACATGTATTCTTCAAAAGGTGGCTCTCAATCAATTCACCAAAACAATTTACCTTTCTTAGTGCTTTTTTGCCTTTATTTGATTGTCATATTCTTTTTTGGCACTTTTGGGATGGTTTTACCAATTCCCAAAGCATTTTGTCTTGTCTTTCTAATTAATTTACTTTCTGACTAATTAATTATTAATTAATTTAAAATGTACTTTCCAATTAGTTGTTTTGAATCGTATATACAGCTTCACATGGTTTGTAATTGTTTTACATTTTTGTGGATATCCTCTTCTGTTTTGGCACAGTTCTTGGCAAAAGAAATTTTTGATTAAACTGTCTAAAGTCTCTTTCTTCCAAATTTAATTTCAACCTAATTTTTATTATTTATTTTATAATAATTTAATAACGTTTATTTATAGATATTATAATTGTATTTTGCATTAAAACATTTTTAATTTATTTTTTATTTTAGCATGTACAAATTCATTCAAAATACTCAAGAGAGGGGGTAGAAGTTCAATTGTTCTGGTCATGAAGCAAGCGAATACTCAAATATATAAAACTCCGAAAAGGTTAAGGTTGTACCTCAAATACATTTGAATATTTGGGGGGAACTAGCCTCTAGGCAAACTAATTATTGGGTAAACTCGTTTCAAGTGAAGTGAACAGTTACCAAAACCTGTGTTTGTGCTATTGCTTAAACTAAGTCTTTAAAACACCATGACTATAAATGTGAAGAAAAGGGATAGAATTTAATCGACTTGGCATTTCATTTTTTTTTCAAGTAAGATCAGGTAAAAGATTTGATGTCTACAAATAATTTTCACACAGTGCTTTCCAACAATCTCAAGTAAACATATAACAATTGTTATTTTCTTGCAGTAATTTTTAACATCCTTCTGAACCATATTTAATAAGTACAATTACTACCTGGTTTTCTCACAATTGTTCAATGAGTTTGGCTAATGATGAATGCTGCCTATGCTTCTCCAGTGCCCTCTTGGGCAAAGAAGGGCCCCTTTCCCCATTCCTAGGAGAAGAGACCTTGCAAGCAGACAGACAGGTGGCATTTAATGTCACCACCCCAATCTAAGGGCATTCTCTTGCTTCTTTAATCAGAGTCAGTCATATTCGGCGTGCAAGATCCCGAGAAAGCGAGAGCTTCTACAAGAGTGGCTTTTCCAAGGCAAGCAAGTTCTCCGAGTCTATTCAGAAAGAAGTAAACATTCCTAACCAGGTGAGTGCCTTTTTCCTCGTTCCTTGAAGCCCTGTAAGGCCACCTTCCAACTAGTTCCTACAACAAATACCTCCCTAGGATAGCAGGGTTTGAATCTACTGTGGTGGGAATATTACATAGTTACACTAAAATATCACTTTTATTTTAAGACAAGGTGTTATGACTTTTAATTTAGATATGCTCTTTGCTTTAAAACCTTCATTGGCTCCTCACTGCCTTAAAATTAAGTTTCAACTCCAAATATATTTTAATTAATAATCTTTTGGTTATAAGAAACAAAAGCCCATTTAGCCTGGCTTAAATAAAAGGAGATTTGAAGACTTCCGCTTCTGTAAGATGGAATAGATATAATTTCCCCTCTTCTTCCCAACTAAGTACAACTAAAATCCCTGGACATTTGGTATAAAACAAACACAGAAAATTGAAAGGTGGAAAGAAAAATCAGACCAGCTAGGGTCCTTGGGATCTAATGAACATCACAGTGGTGAGTTCCCTGAGCTTCCTTTTTGTTTCATATATCCCGTCTGGGTGCTGAAGGAGCCAGCAACCTAGCAACATCAGCAGGCACAGACCAAAAAAAGGCCCCCAAAAAAGCCTACTCCCACTAGCCAGAGGACCAGGAAAAGAGCAGCCTATCAAGACAGAAAATTTCAGACAGGAAGTGTTCTATTACAGTCAAACATGACAGAAAATTCTGTGGTGCTAACCTACCCCTGCTAGCAAAGGCCAGTGGGGAGACTTTCACCCTATCCAAGCTATAATGAGATACCCCAGCCCCCTGCCAGAGTAGCGTCTCAAGAATGCCTAGTGGGTAGCCAGGACTTTTGTCACCATTGTCACCTCTACCATTGTTCGCGGAGATACCACATGGGGAGTTTCACCCCAGCCCGGTGGTAATGAGATATACTGCTCCCTCCACCCCAGTGGGTCTCCCCTACCCCGTGGCATCAGCAGAACAGCAACAAAGCACCCCTCCCCCTCCTCGCCAGGGAGATATCAGTTGAGGACTAGTACGGAGCCAGAACTCCCACCCCTTGTCTGGCAGTAATGAGAAGTCCAAGTGGGGAATCCGAACTGCCACCCCCGCCCCTTGGAAATAATGAGTCAGTGCCCCCCCACCCCCTTCCCCTGCCAGAGTGCTGTCAGACAAAGCCAGGCCAAAGAGAATTTTTAAATAAGATCCAGTCTCATAATATAATAACCCAAATGTCCAGCTTTCAACTGAACATCACTTGTCTTACCAAGAACCAGGAAGATCTCAAACTGAATTAAAATAGACAAGCTCGATGCCAACACTGAGATGACAGATGTTAGGGTCATCTGACAACGATGCTAACGCTGCCAACATGAAAACACTTCAGAGAGCAGCTACGAATATGCTCGGAACAAATGAAAACATGGTGCGTCTTGGCAAAGAAAGAGAAGATACGAAGAAGAACCAAATGGAAATTTTGGAATTGAAAAAAGTAAATAAACAAAATTTAAAATTTAATGAAAGGGTTCAATGACAATGGAGAGGAGATGTCCATTTGGGTAAATGTTGTACAACGTAGAACGTGTCTGTTCCCCTAAACCCCCACTCAGTCACGACTGGTCAGAAGGAAGGGACACAGAAAGGAGCACAGCGAGCCCATGCCTGAAGCCCCCCAGGCCCTCCCTTCCTCCGGGAGGGGAGCGGGGGCCCAGAGAGAGCCTCTGGAGGATGGCCCCGCCAGTCCCTCTCGACGCCATCTCATGAGTGGTGGGAGGGCTCGGGCTGTCACCCACTCTGCCTCCACCCCTTCCCCCTCCACCGTGTCCTGCAGGCTCGCTTCACCCACGGCATGTTCACCGTGTACCCTGGGTTTGGCTCCGTTCCTCCCGGAGGGGTGCAGACCATCACCGTGGACTGCGTGGCCGACCCCGTGGGAAAGTGTGAGGAGCTGATAGCCATCGATATCTCTGACCGAGACCCAAGACACCACCCCGCTGGCATTCCTTACAGCCTGTTGGCTGAAGCCTGTCTGCCAGGTACGGAGCACTGAGACTGGACAGCGCCCCTTAAAAGACCTTCATCTGTAAAAAACCCACCACCATGTAAATGTCTAGCGAACATAGCTGGGCTGCTATCTTTGGGACCTTAGAACTTACTCTGGCGTCTTCGGCCATATTTTTCCTTAAAGACTTACGAAGCATGCACACCTAGAAGAGGCTGTGCAGCTTTAAACTCATCTTCCTGAGTTTGGTCCAGGGTTCTCAAATGAATAGGGAATCAATGAGATATGGCACCAGACCCAGAAACACTGAATCCTGCTCTTGGCCAGGTCACTCCCTGTGGGCAGCATATACACAGAGAACAGTGGTCAGTGACAGAGCACGCTATACCTTTAATGCAGTAAGATCTCAGGTGAAGCACTGAGGAACTTTTCTTTAGCTATAGGTGCTGTGCAACCTCGGACCAGAGTGAGCCAAACGCCTCCTTCTTTCTTAGGCTTACCCTAGATCCCATATCTTACCCCTCCTTACCATTGGGAGGAAATGACGGTTGGGGTCTGGCAGTCAGCAAGAGCAGTACAAAAGAAGATAGAATTTGTCCCATCGCTCACATCCTCTGTGATTGTCCTTTGTTGGAATCCAAACCTCCAAAGGAGAAATCACAGGAAGCAAGACTTGGGCCCTCAGGCCTCGTCTCACAGCCTTCCCTCCACTCCCCAGCCTTCGTGACTGACAATAACGCCTTGATATTTGAGGAGCACCAGATCTGTAGCAGCACCAACATGTACAACATCTTGCAGACCATAGATAGTGTCGGCCTGTTTGTGGAGGACGAGAACAAGTTCATCTTCAGCAATGTTCTCGTGGGCCATCAGGCCAAGGCTCGGTTCAAGATCAGCAACATGGGGAAGATCGCCTGTGATGTGAACATTGTGGTTAAGCCTGTCTCCAACAAGGTCAGCAGCCCCCTCGGCCTGCCCTGGCCCACCGTGGTTGGCAGAAAGCCAGGAAAGAGCTCATAGAATCCCCTGCTCTGGAGCCTCTATACACAAGTTGGGATTATCTGGCACTCTGGCCCTGACAGAAGTTATGGGAGGAAACTGGGCAGTTTCCCATAGGCACACATTTGTCCCAAAAGGTGTCTCCTCTGGGTATCTCTGTGATAAACTGATACACAGGAATGAGCAACTCACTCCTCCATCAAACACTGTGTGCCTACAATAGATGCAGCCTTATGGGGAGAGCCAAGATGAGTGACAGCTCAGGCAGGCTGCCTCAAATCATACATTTGTCTGGTACAGGAGATTTGGGGAGTATTAGATTATAAGGCTGTGAAATGATGAGCATTTATTGAGTCCCCACTGTATGCTAGGCACTGTGCCAGAGGATTCGTATGGATTGCCTCATTTCATCCTCACAACAAGTTTGTATTATTATCCCCATTTCAAGTCAAGGAAATTGAGGCTCGAGAAAACTAAATTCTTTTCCTAGGTCCCGGAGCCTAGGGATATAGGGCTAGGTTTAAAGCCAAGCTTCATTCACATACAAGGCAAATAATAAGTTCTCATCTCGGGATCCACAGGACTAGAAGCTGCCTTCCCCTCTAAATCAGGCCATACTGAGATTTTTTTCCTCACAGTAGAAGAGGAAGTTCAGGATGCTGACAGAGATTTAGTCAACGGGTTTCACTCGCCCTTATATTCCAGTCAGATGTGCTGCAAATACTGCCTGGTGTCATCTCCGCTGCTTAATTCTCTGCCCAAAAATGGAATCTTGGCCCAGGTGGTCCTTGTGCCCCAGAACTGACATTGTTCACATGGCCAATGGTGGGGGGAAGGCCACCAAGAGGGTCGGCCTAGCCTAGAGTCAAGAGTAGAGTCTACATTCCCAAGGGATTGTCACCCACTGCAAAGAGGCAGAGTTTGAGAGACTAATAATTTTATGACTTCCCTCAGGCCCTGGTGACATCCAGTCATTACTCTCTGACTTTATCTGAGACACAAAGGGGCAGCTTTCTTTCTATTTGTACTAAAAACATTAAAAAGTGAGCAAGCCTGATTTTTAAACAAAGGATTTTAACAGGGGGTTTGCAGACATGGTATGTTCTCCTCCTCCTTAATTTTCAGACTATCCATTGGAAAGAACATTAAGAACAAAAAGAAATAGTCTTGAATCCCATCTGCCTCCCATAAGAATGAATAGTCCTTTTGAGGCCATGCCAGGGGTCCCTACAGTCTTCCCAAAACGCTGCCACAGATGGGAAGAGATAAGTGCGATGGGAGGTTGTCCTAACTAAAGCCATTGGAGTTTCAAGAAGCGGAAACCCACTTGGGATAGCCCAAACTAAGCAAGGTTTGCTCCGATGAATCAGAGATCTCAGACGAGGTCAGGACACACTGTGCAGCCAGAACACTGTGGGACTGGCACTGTCACCTGAAATCCAGCTTTCAGAAGACCAGTAAAGGCTCTGTCCATCCTTCAAGGATCACGGGTCTTTTACTCATGCTGTCTCTGTAGTTCCATGGCTTCTAGTTCAGTTCCATATGAGCAACCACCAATGATCTCCAGGCATCTTAATTTAGTTCAGAGAGACAAGGAGACAGATTGATACCTGTGTATCTAAGATCTGCATTAGTTCATCTGTTTGAGTCAAAGATCACAGGTCTAGCCAAATCCAGCCAGTTACTACTGAGAGGTGGATCCCAGAGTATCTAGGCTGTTCCTTCCAGGGACATGACTGTGCAGGCAATGGAACATGTCCACTGCGGAGCGTAAAGGAGGGAGAGAGCGCAAGGGTGATAGAGATAAGCAGCAAGCCCTGGGTAAATGCAAAGTAGCTAACGCACACGCCTGTCCCTGCCCTCCCTCCGCAGATGGTTGCTCGCATCATCGACATCTTCGAAGTGGAACCCAACAAGATGTGCATTGCCAGTCGCTCACATGGCTTTGCCACAGTGTCCTTCACCCCACAGGCCATGCAAACCTACCAGTGTATCTTCGAGGCTACTTTGGATGGCTTGCCCAGGTACCAACTCCCCAGCAACCTGGCCTGCAACAGGGCTGCAGGCCACACTCTATGGAATGTCACCTCTGCCATGCCAGGCTGACAGACCTCAATCTGTCTGTTCCCTGCAGCAACCTGACCAAGAACCGAAGCCTTGTGTTTGATATTGTGGGAGAGGGCAACCTCCCTCGAGTGACTGTCGTGCGGCCAGTTCTCTATAACCAAACTGGGAACCCCTTGCTCCTCTTTAAGAGGCTGCTTCTTGGTCATTCAGAGAAACTACCTCTCATCCTGAAGAACAATGGCACCATCCCCGCCCAGGTACTGCGGTGGAGGGGGAGGGGGAGGGTAAAGTGTGAGGTGGAAAGGGAGAAAAATCATTCATTCAGAAGTAAGACTTCTGATATTGGGGTCTCTTGCCATCCCTAATTTATGACTTCTTCGATGTTCCTCATTCATTAACCTGTGTGAGACATGAGCTCTCTTGCCATCCCTAATTTATGACTTCTTCTTTGATGTTCCTCATTCATTAACCTGTGTGAGACATGAGATGTACAGAGAGAAATCAGGCATGGTCTCTGCCCTCGAGTGTTAAAAGCAGATCACAGGATACACTAACAATTACTGTGCAAGGCAGCGCACACTGCATGCACTAAGCTTAGTGGATAGGATTATGGGTATTCTTAGTGTCTTCTTTTTTTTCTGTAATGAACATTGAATTTTTATGTTTTTATTTTACAAAAAAAAGTGCTAAATTATGTAAGGGTTATGCAAAGAACTGTGGCATTATAAACGTTTTAGCATCTAGTTCAGTGAATTCCTGCCCACCCGCTCCTCATTTTTCTAATTTTTCTTAAAAATTTTTGCATTTATAGTCTCTCAGATTTAACTTTAGACATCATTTTATGATGTTCCTCAAAAAATTTCATTAAGAATCCTATGAATTATTTGGGATGAATTTCTACTTTTTGAGTATTTGGGCTCTCTACCATCCATTAATTTAGATCTTTTATGTAAATATTTTTTTCATATAATTCCTCCATACAATTTATTAAAGTTATTTCTAAATACGTAATGTTTTTTAATATCAGTAGCTTCTTATATGATATCACTAGTTCTTCCTTCTTCGTGCCTAATTTTTTACATTATTTTGTTCGTGATGGTGCCAGCATTACTATCTTCTAAAAATGATTGCTGGTATCTCACACCTCAAATTAGATATATGGCTTTAGTTCTTTTTTAATCAGATATATGGCTTCTGGTGGTCTGGAAAACATCCCTTTTCTCCAAGTGGGTCAAATGCCCACCTTGTTTTTCCTCTTATCTTGGTAGGGTGCTCAACATGACACTAAGGCACCAGAATCTAGGCAATACTCGTTTTTAAGAACTCACATTCATGCAAATCCCCATAGAATGATGAATATTCATTTCCATTTTATTAGTCTAGAGTGTATTTTACAACTGCCCTTGTCAATCAGAGGCCTTGGCAACCCCATTTTAACAGTACTTACCTGGGTGATCTGTAAAGTCACCTGTACTTTCTGGGCCTCCAGTTCCAATTTTTTTTTTCCTCTCTAGGTCTAATATTGATTATATCTCCCTTGTAATAAGAAACAGAAAGTTGGGCACTGTGCACAGTGGCTTTGGCGGGGGTGGGCAGTTCCCAAACAGCGCAGTATCTCACTCCAAACTCAAAACTCATGAGTGGCCTGTAAGTGTAACACTCAGTCCCGCTTTCCTTCTGCCAGCTGCATGTTGACCTGCAGGACCAGCTAGGCGTCTTCTCCCTGAAAGGGAGGCCCACTACCTCCTACATCTACATTACAGAAGAAAACAAACCCCATGCCAAAGGTAAGTTGGGAGAGAGTGGCTTCTAGAGGACAGTGGGTCCCAGTGCTGTTTTATTAGAGGACTCAGGACCCAGCCAGAAAAGAAGGCCCAGTCTTGTTACCAATGGCTACTCTACGCAATGCTCATTCCCACACTAGGTCCGCTTTCCCTTCAGTCAGGGTCTTTACGGATGCATCTTCCTTTAAACTGGTTCTAAATGATTCTTCTCTCTTTTCTTTGCAGCAAAGAAAGCTCACACGGCCTCCCTGGTTGTTCCTCCTGGAAACACAGCTGAATTTGATGTTATTTTCCACTCCCAAAAGGTTGGGAGGATAACAGGCATCATCCACTTGTCAGTGATCAACAACCAGTATGAAGACACAGTCATCCACATGGTGGGAGAGGGCTATGAGGACGACATCACATTAGACAACATCCACAGGCTGGCGGCTTCCGCCACCAGCCAGAAGACCTCAGACACCTCTGAGATGATCGAAGAAAACCCTGTGGAAGACTTGGTGGCAGGTGGGAGGAGCAGCAGTGAGGTGTTGACGACTGGTGTCTCATTTTAAATGAGAGTGAAACTTAAATAACAAGTCAGCTAGCTTCTTGGGGATTTAGGACAGAATCTCCTCTTCATCACTGTATGCTCTGTCATGCCTGGCTCCGTCACTGCATTCATTCATGTGTCCTCTCAAGGAATATTTATGGCACATCAGTATGCATGTGTCAGGTACTACGCTGAGCCCTGGAGTTCCAAAAAGTAATAGGAGTCTCTGCCCTTAGGGAGCTTAAGGTTTGAACTCAAATTCCAATTTGACACACTGTTCCACCGTATATCAAGTGTTGCAGCTTCATTTGGTTACCTATACTCTTTGGGGTATGAGAAAATTTACTTCATCGTTATTATCAAAAAGCATTTGCTAAGCACCCTAATTGTATGGCTAATTGCTCTGAAGTAAACTATAAACACAGTCTCACAGTTTTTCTAGGAGTTTAACTATAGTCTTGGAATGTAGCATTGGGCAGTAGCATTGGGCAACATGGGTTAAAATCGGTGCTCCTCACGTATCTGGTGTCTCACCCCTGTTTGTGGCTACGGGGTGACATCTCTCGCCAGAGGTCAAGCAGGAGCCAGCAGTGAACCCTAGTTCAGAAGTCAAAGTTCATACTTATAATAGGGTTGCCAGATTTATGAAGTCAGAATACAGGAATTCCCCCTTAAATCTGAATTTCAGATAAATGATGAGTTATTTTTTAGTTTAAGTACATCCCAAAATATTGCATGGGACATACTTACGCTAAAGATTACTCATCATTTATCTGTAATTCAAATTTAATGGGCACTCCTGTATTTTGTCAGTAGTATTGTTTCAACAAACAAATGGAGTTGGGGGCCTATGTTTTCTCTTGGAAGTGAGGGCCAAGGTGGATGGATAGACAGACTTTGGATGGATGGATGGATGGATGGATGGATGGATGGATGGATGGTTGGTTGGATAAGTAGACTGACTCACCAACGAAGCAAAGCTAACTGCTCAGGACTCCAGGTTTTTCCAGCACAACCGTCCAAGGAGGTTGGGGTTGCATGAGGGTGAGGCACAGTGTCCCTCAGATGCTGCCTCTGTGGGGAAGTGAGCACTAGGAGGTGGCCAGGGAGGGCTCACCGGCCTTCTGCTTCTGTCCCCTAGCTGCTCTGGTGGACCACATCCAGTTCGGGGACTGCCACATTGGAAACAGCTATAATGTGAGCTTCACAGTCACTAACCACAGCCAAGTGAATGTGATACGGTTTGAATGGCCCCTTTTAGCTACAATTTCCTTTTCACCACAGGTAAGTGAAAGGCATTCACTGTTTTCTGGACTCCCTTAGGCCTCCGCCAACCCCAGTTTTTTTGTCAGTCCATTCCCATGGCTACAAGGGACAGGATGCATGAATCTAAAGCTGGAACCATCCCTCACTCAGACCTGGTAGCAGGAAACACTGTTCAGGTCCCCTCTGGCCTGAGAGCAGAGAACGAGGTCTGCCAAGACTGTTGCTAGGCTGATGTTGAGGAATCCTATGGAAGCCTATGGATGAAAACAGGTCTCAGTCTTCCCATCCCAGAGTGTAGACCTGTCGCCCCCTGGGTGTGTGTTCTTCAAATGTTATTCCTACAAAAGTGGTTCATTAAAAGCTAAAATGCGGGTGGCGGGTTCTGTGGACAACTGAGATTTAGAAAATGTTGCAAGTTATGTCTTTCTCTTAAAGATTCTAGTTAACCGTGTTTTACTGGGAATGTTATAACCCTTTTAGCATCTCATGGCACACATTTTGTGAATTGCTGACCAAAGCTGGACATTGACCAAGGCCTAGGTCAACATGATAGCCCATCCTAGCCTCCAGCCAGTAGTCGCTCTTTATAGACAGTTCATTTCTGAGTTCCCAGGACACTGGATATACTCATATATATATCCACTGCCTCCTGCTCTGTTTCAGCCACCAAGTCTATTCAAACACAGAACTCTAGGGGAATAGAGAAAGGAGGGTTGGGGACCCTATCTTTAAGTCTTCGAGTGCTATCAAGAGGAAGTTTTGCTTTCTGGGAGGATGTAAAGCATTAGTAAAAGTAGGCAGAGATAGCTTCTTATAGTCCATTTATACCCACGTACACACACACTCATGCATACATATCCACACACACACACACATACACACACACACACACACACACACATTTGTGGCCGGTAGGATTACTAAGCTATCTTCTCCCTTCACTTTACAGAAGAAAGCATTTTTATCAGAAACATGAAAGGACTATCATATATATCATATACGTATATGTATTTATGTATGATATGATATGTACGGAGTGTATAGATATACACACATGGTACATATGTGGGGTTTTCTGCATAAGACACTTTTGTACACTTTTAAGACAATCTACATATATGGGCTTGAACGATGCACTTTTTAGCAAGACTTATCGCTCTACCCCTCCTCTAGAATGTCACCATCAGGGAGCAAGAGCCCTCAATAGTGAATTCACAAAAATACTAATACCATGTTCTTCCCCAGATTGGCCACCTCCACCCTGGGTGCTCCAAGGACATAGTGGTGACAATGAAGTCAGACATGCCCATCAACCTGAAGAAGATGGGGGTCAAGTGTAAGCTCTCCAAGATCGTGTTTCAGCTCCCTGCAGACCAGGTTCATGACTGGGATGACCGCATGCGCACAGTCAAGTGGGTGGACGCACACAGAAACATGCCTGGGACTTTAACTACAAAACGAAAAGTGAGTAGGGACTTCAAGCACAGATTGGATCAGGTCTGCCCTTCCTGGGTGCCTACTGCTCTCGAGTTCAGTGTGTCATCATTTCCTTCTTTCATAGAAAAAGGAAGAGTTGCCATTTCACTCAATCTTGATGTCAGAAATGCAAACCGGACTTCCAAGCACTCCATCCACACTACATGTGCCACACGAACCACACATTTTAATTGGTAGAGCTTTAGATTAAGTCTCGATACCTAGTTGAACATGTCCTCCCACATTTTTCTTTTTTAAAAATGTCATGACTAATCTTTTAGTTCTTTCCATTTTACCCTGTGTGTCCAGAATTAGATTAGTTCTAATCTTTGGTTAATGACAGAATCTCATCTTTGGTCCATGCATAGCCCTCTTTTAATTATTCCTGGTTGATTTCTTTTTAATAATATCATAGACAAAGATGAACCCACACACAACACAGGAAGTAGAACATGGATAACCTGTATGGTTTTCAGCCATTCCATCCCCCTGCCTCCCTCCTAAAGGTAATCACTGCTATCCTGAATCTTATTTGCTCATTTCCTTGAATGTTATCTTTTACTTCTTTTTTTAACCTGTGCATTCTAAAAGGCATACCGTTTAGATGTAGTTTTTAACTTTATTTTTTAAAAGGTTATTGCTTGTGCTCGTGCACATTATTGCATGTGGTTAGAGTACACCTATTTTACTGCTATATAAAATTCCATTATTATTTACCATCCATTTTTCTTTTGAAAGTTATTTATGGTTTTGCTATCATGGACAGTGTTTCTGTGAGCATTACTGTTCATGTCACATCAGATTCATTTGCAAGAATTTATATTCCTAGAAGTGGAATTGCTGAATCATAGGTATGTAAATGTTCAACTTTCCAGGATAACACCTAAGCATTTCCAAACTGCAGTACCAATTTATACTTCAGCTAGCAGAGATCTTACTGATCCACATTTTCTCCAATATGTGGCATTGTCAGCCTTTTTTATTTTTATCATTTAAATGTATAGGAAATGGTTTCTTTTGGGGCGTATTTTGCATTTCTTCATCACTAATAAAGTTGAATATTTCTTCATATGGTCATTGGCCATGCAAGTTCTCTCTTATATAAATGCCTTTTGCCCATTTTTAATTATGCTGCTTGTCTTTGTATGAGTTATTTTATTTTTTATAAACTCTACTGTTCTTATTTTTCTGAAAATGTCTTCACCAAATTTATAACTCATCTTTTCATTTTCTTTAATGTCTCTTTTGATGAACAAAATTGTTCATCTCTCCTCATAATTATTTCTCCTTGTGTCTTATGTTTAAAACTCTTCCCTAACAGAGAAGAAAAATATTCACTTTTTCTTTTCTTTATGTTAAATAGGTTTGCTTTTGATATTTAAGCCCTTGGCCCGCCTGGCTTTTATGCATAGTATGAGGCAAAGATCCAATTTCATATTTTTCCATCTAGATAACTAATCTTGCCAAATCTCTTTTTTGTTTAATCCTTCTGTTCCCTACTGATCTGCCATGCCTCCCTTGTCATCTTAATTTTATATGTGCCTAGAATGTCTCCTGTCTCTATATTCTACTTTATTGCTGATTTTTCTATCCCCGTGCCAGTTTTACACTGCTTTAATTTCTATAGCTTCATAGTCAGCCTTGATACCTAGAGAGGAAGTCCCTCCTCCACACTGTTTTGTTCTGAAGTGTTTTTGTTATTCTTGGCCCTTTATTTTTCTACATGATTTTGGAATTCATTTAGCAAGTACAGCTGACCCTTGAATAATGTGGGTTTGAACTGTGTGGGTCCACATAGATGTGGATTTTTTCAAATAAATACTGTAAATGTATTTCTCTTCTTTATGATTTTCTTAATAACATTCTTTTCTTCAGCTTACTTTATTATAAGAATACAGTATATAATACCTATAGAATACAAAATATGTGTTAATCGACTGTTAATGTTATCACTAAGGCTTCTGGTCAACAATAGGCTATTAGTAATTAAATTTGGGGAGAGTCAAAAGTTACACACAGATTTTTGACTGCATGGGGATTCTATGTCCCTAACCCCTGCATTGTTTAAGAGTCAACTGTACTATGAAAACCCTGATGGAAACTTGATTGGAATTAGATTACATCTATAAATCAGTTCAGGAAGAACTGACAATTTTATATCAATTCATCCTTTTCATTAAAAAGGTATATCATTCTATTTATTTTGGTCTTTAAGATTTTTTTTACTATCATTTGGTTTCTTTAACAGTATTAGGATTCTTCAGGTTTTTTTATTGGTTCTTGAGTCAATTTTATTAAATAATTTTTCTAGGAATTTGCCCTTCAACTAAGTTGTCATGTATTTTCATAAAATTATTCATAATATTTTCTTATCATATGTTTAAATCTATAAGATCTATAGTAATGTCCCCTTTTCGTTTCTTTTTTCTTTCTTTTTTTTTTTAGGCAAGGCAACCCTTGGTTGACCTCACAGATTGCAAGGAACTTGTCAGCTTACAATCCCCTTTTTTTTTTTTAACGCCTACACCTACAGCACCTGGTCTTCCTAGGTGGTCTCCCATCCAAGTACTAACCAGGCCCGACCCTGCTTAGCTTCCGAAATCAGACAGGATCGGGCTTGTTCAGGGTAGCATGGCTGTAGATCCCTTTTTGTTTCTGATAATGATTATTTGTATTTTTTCCTTTTTTTCTTGATTAGTCTCACCAAAGGTTTTTTAAATTGTTTCAAATAAACAACTTTTGGCTTTCTTAGTCCTTTCTGTTCTAGATTTATTTTCTATTTTATTAATATCTGTCTCTATCTGTATGATTTTCTTTCTCCTACCTTCATTGGAGTCCATCTGAACCCAACACTCATGTCTATGCAGTCTGTGCTCAGTAATGTCTTATTTCCTTTCCTATTTGTGAGTCATTTTTGATTTGCCTTAATCATCTATTCTGGAACTTGAGTTTGTGAGTTGGTATTAATTTGCATAAGTAGAATAAAATACTGTGTTATCCCTCCCATTATCCCTGTGGGATAGCTGGCTCTGCATCTCTGAGGACACAGCTGCCTTTGTTACAGGTGGTAGAGATGGATCCTGAGCCTGCTCACTCAATACTGGAAGAAAACTATCGAGAACTGCAGCTTCAGATCAGTGCAAACGTGGATTTCGCCTCATACAAGTGCCAAACAAGTGATGTGCGCTTTAAGGAAACGCTAGTTTACCAAACCCGAGTGTTTGAGTGAGTCCTCAAAAGCCTCTGGCATTCACCAGAGAAGCTCTTTCATTTCATCATTCACCAAACATTTATTTAGTGTCTTTAACAGTATATACCATGCATCGTCTAAGTAACATGCACCAAAGTGTCTTCAAGGGTTCAATAAAACATTCAGACCCACAAAGCAATTGAAGTTCACACTTGAAATCAAATTATAGGCTGGGAAACACAGTCAACCAGGAAGGTGGCATCAGGCAGTTAGCTTCAGTGGGAGTAATCTTTGCAGCAGTCCACTGCCACTCAGGAACTTCTTGTCGGTCCCCCGGGCGAGGACAGCTCAGACAATATCTACACTAGTGGGGATGGGGTCCATTAGATTAGAAGCCCCATGACCAACAGAAGCTAACATTTCTCATAACCACCCCAAAAGTATAGCTTCCAGGATGCCTGCAGGGAAAATGCCCAGTTACAAGAGCCTCTATGCTCAAGAGAACTCAAAACTATGGCTTTCCTCCAGATAACCATCATTCCTCCCAGACCAAATACTATTTACCAAGCAGGGGTCATTTTTACTAGAAACAATGGTGCCTAATTACATAGCTGACATTTCTTCTTTATTTTCCAGGGAAACAATGCTAGAAAGTTAGTTCAAATCCACATTGTCTTTACAAGGAGAAAGAGTTATGTTAATCCTTCACCCATGCTCAGATGCAGGGATACAAAGATGCCAGAGGTCCTACCCTCAGAGCTCATGGTCTAGAGTTAGGGGTGGGGGAATGGGTGAAAACAGGTGAACTGATGGCTGCAGCATGGTGTCCTCTGTATGAAGGCCAAGGCCCTAAAGCAGACCAAGATATGGAAGAGTGTCAGGGAAGGCTTCCCAGACAAAGTGGTGCCCCAGCTTAATTTTGGAGAACAAATAGAAGGTATCCAGGTAAAGAAGTAGGAAAAAAAAAGACCTTTTAGGCAGAGAAAGCAACATATACAGAGACAAAGAGAGAGGGCCTGTGACTAATCTTTGAGAATTACAAACACAAAAAATGTAAACCACTGACATTTCTACTTTTCAAAAATTCGTTATTAATTTGTTCAACTCATTTTCATTTGCACTGAAAGTGTCCTCTCAAATTATTATAGAACCAAAGACATAAGATAGGAAGTGGGATCTTTTGCTGATGCCCATTTTACCTAAAGCAGGGATCAGCAAACTATGGCCCGGGACCAAATCCAGCTGATGCAGGATATGGGGAAGACCAAGCCCTGTCCTGAGCGAAGAGGGTTCTTTGGCGGAGAATGTAGAAAGAATTCAACATGCACGTCAAAGTTAGGGTCAAAAGGAAAGTTTATTAAAGAAGGGGAAAAGCAAAGACTAGAGAAAGCAAAGTCAAAAACCCAAGACAAAGAAAAAAAAGCCCTGAGTGTGGGGGATGGAGTTTATATATCATTCTTTAGTTCCTGTGAGTTACAGTTTAAAGACTTTGTTTACTCCTTTCCTGTGATATGGGCATACAGTGAGGAAGGAGAAGAGTATAGCATGAGAGGCCTGCTGGCGGTTCCCAGCCTTTAATCCTTAGGTTCCCTATGGTTTTAGCCATAGGGAATGAACGATTTTATTTGAGTAGGGTAGCCACTTGAAGACTGTTGTTCCTGTTTCCCCTTCACTGGTGTGGGAAATGGGTTGTTAGCAATCCTAACAGAAATCTTCCTTTGTTCTGCAGGGGTCCTCCCGGCCTGGCTACAGGGCTGATCAGCAGGTTGCAATCTCCGAATGCAGCTTGATTTGATATTTTAGTTCTCTTGCCTACGTTACAGCTAGCTACCTATATTTGTAAATAGTTTTGTTGGCATTTCTGTATTGTCAGTGGCTGCATCCACCCTGCAGCAGTAGAGTGAGTAGTTGCTGCAGGGACCTACAGCATGAAAAGCCAAAAAATCTTACGATCTAGCCCTTTAGAAAAGTTTGCCAACCCCTGACCTAAACCAAGATTTCTTTTTATGAAAACTATCTTGTGCCATTAAGATTTCTCTACTTGATAAAAATTTTCTTTAGGATGAAGACCAGTACTCACAAATTCACACAATAAATACAAGCCCCTGAGGTCAATGCATGGTCTACCTGGATGGGATCATGGAGCTCTAATCCCCAAACTCCACCCCTTACCTATCCCCCACAAACTCTCAACTTTCACTACTCCCCTAAAACAAGGAAGAGCATGTCTGTTTTTTTCCTCTTGCACAATCATTTTCTTGTATTGAGAGGCTTCACGCTCCTGCTGTCACTGTCTGTGATCAAGTTTCATAGTGATTCCGGAAAAAGCTTCTATCTCCCAGTTCTTGTATTAGAGCAGGAAAACTTAGGCAGAATTTGAGATGAGTCTGTGTCTCAGCCAGTAAAGGCATCTCAGGAAGGGGTCAGATGATTTCTGATGACAGGGACATTGTTTCTGATGGGAAGTGATTCAGGAAGGGAAGGGCTATGGAATTTGCACCCCAGGATAGTACCATCACGTGAAATAGATTTTTGTTTCCTCTCTCATGGGAATTTCAAGATTACCGTGATGCATTCTGAGAGCTCATTGTATAGGGTCCCTGTGATATACAAGATGATTTTAAGTGCTAAATATTTGGATATTTTTACTGTTAATAGCTATGTACCTATTTTATGGGTCTTAGAAGGAAATATGATTGACACATCAATTGCATTATCTCAGAATAAATTGCTTAAAACTTGCCTTTTGAAGAAAGATTTAAGTAACAAAGTGACTTTAAAAAGTTAAATAACAGTATAGATGATGTGCAGACAGGACAAAAATCATCCGCAACACATTTCTCCAATCCATTCCCTGATCTATTTGTAGGTTTGAACTGATTAATTCAGGAAATGTGCAGCTGGAATTCAGCTGGAACCTAGAAGAGGTGGCAAAGGCTGTCAGCTTTGTCATGCCGGATAACCAAGGTAAATACGATGCCAGGTAAAAACCAGGGTTCGAGCTTAGTCCCCAATAAGTAGAAGAGCTTCGTTCCTGGAAAAGCGAGCACTGCTCCCATGGCCTCCTAAGTAGCTAAGGAGAAGCAGAGCAGAGGCCTCTTGACATATGCAGAGCCTGAGAAACTCAAGAGCTGACCTCTGCCCTCCTGTAGCCTAGACCCTGGCCTGCCACAAGGCCAACACCCCCTCTCACATCTCTAAGAATCTTTTCTTTTGGATCTTAACCTTCTAGGTGATTACAGACTCTTGGAGGAAATGATGAAAACTATGAACTAGCTCCCCAGGAAAATACACAATATGCCCAATTTGCAGTTTATATACATGAAGCACTCAAAAGGGGCCCATAACTTGGTAGGCAAACATCCATTACTACTGCTTCACTTTTGGAGATTCTCACACCTTCCAAATGGAGCCTTATCCATGGGCTCCCAGGTTGTGAACTCCTACTTTAAAAAAGTGATCCTCCAAAAATGATGTTCCCAGCCCATCGTTTTTGAGGCAAAAGACATCTGTTTGACCCACTCCCTTGAGCCAAAAGGAAACAGATTTGAAAACTTGATGGAATTAATTGAAGTATTTTTCATGAGTTGCCTGTGAGAGGTATGAGTCAATTTCTTACTCCTACTGTCCAAAGTTAAGTATCTGCCAGAAGAGGTGAGCCCACAGAAACAACCCATGGAGGGTCCCTAAGGGCCCATGAGTGGACCTCCTTCTCCTTGTCCTCCCAGCGCAAGTGCAGAGTATCCCTGGCCCTCTGTCTGCCCCCAGGTTCCTCTCAAAAAGAGCAACTGAGCCAGGGGACACTGCTCACAGGCAGCACTCTGGAGAGCGCTGTGGACCACTGGAACGAAGCTCTCTCACAGTCCTTCTCTGTGGAGCCTACCTCGGGCGTCGTGCCTATGGGGAAGACTCAGAAGATCAAAGTGAAATTCTCCCCATTGGAGGTCGGAGACTTCGAGAGCAATCTTTCCTGCCAGTAAGATGTGCTCCCCAGAACAAAGCTCTGCAGTTCCTGTCCCTCTTCTATCCCACCACTACCACCATTCTGTCCAGCCCTAGACCCCTGCACAGCCCAAACGGACACATTTCCCTTCGGAAGGAGTCACAGGGGCCAGCCTTTAGAGAACAAGGAGAATTCGGTCCTTTGTATTGCTCATCAACCCTGTCTAGACTCTTCGTCCAGCCCACCTCTCCCTTCCTGGTCACATACAAAAGTCCACGGGGGAACAGAATGCTTGACAGCCAGGTCCAGTCCAGTCCTGTGACAAGCAAGAACTTGGGAAAGCTTTCTTATACCTTTACTGAGACTGGGCTTCCTTAACTTTAAAATTCAAATAACAATGTCCACCTTCTGGAGTTGTCACTGAAGATAATTCAGTGAAGCTTAGAACAGAACCTGGCACACAATAAGCACAGCAAACATTAGGTGGTAGACGTGGTACATAGTAGGTGAGGAATAGATGGGACCCAGGCCCAGTGAGAAAAAAGCTAATCCAATAACCGCTGGCAGTGACAGTCCCTGACGCGGTGCCCACTCACAGAAAAGCTCCTTGGAGAATGCCTGCCTTACCCACGGCCTGGGCGGAAGAGCCAGATGAGCCTCCTGGAAACCCCACAGTTACCCTGCAGGGACCCCTCCCACACCTGGGCCACCTAAGCTTAGAGCTGGTGCTGGAAGTCTGCTCACATCCTGTCCACTTTCTCCTGGGAGCTCAGGACACATTTTTAGGATTTCTATATCACTTTTTATATCCACGGGCTGCCTATGAGAGGGCCCGCAGGCGAAGCCTCGGTGCTCATCTTACAGCAGGGAGATTTTCCGATCACTGATGGAGGCAGTAACCTGAGGCCATACTTAGGTATACAGAAGGAACCAGAATCCAGGCTCCTCAGACGCAGCCCGTTCATACATTCATCCATCCACTCGACAATTATTAATGATCACCTACTATGCATCATGTACTATTCAAGGCACTGAGGTTATGTTATTGACAAAGACAGATTCAGCCTCTGTTCTCATGGAGCTCACATTCTGGAGGATGTAATATTCATTTCTGACCAACTAAGAAAGCAATAATTGATTAAAACTAAAAAATTAAAATAATCTTATCCTCTCAGGATTCCCAACCTGCCGCCTGGAGAGCGAGGCCCGGTCTTGTCAGCAAAAGGGCGGAGCTGCTTGCCCTTTTGCCATTTTGACCTGAAAGACTCGGACTACATCAGTGGTCATCGGCGCAACCCGGATCTCCGCGGGCCTAGCGGTGGGGCTGTGGATCCAAACACCCGGGTGATTGAATTCACCAGTGTGGGCATAGGAGGGAAGAATCTCCGGTGAGTTGCTTAAGTTTGCATCAGTTGAATTCCTATCAGTCAGCCCTTCTAAAGAACTCAGAGGGGGAATTCAGAGAAACAAGCTAGGTGGGTTCCTAGAAGCAGGCTTGATATCCTGGGGCCTAAGAGAACTCCCACAGTAAGGAAGCTGAATTCTGTCTCCTTAGTTTTGACACTAGGAGAAATTTGGAAGGCATAAAAATATAATCTCTGACCACCACCTTGACCACAGAGGATCACTAGGACAGAAGGGCCCTTGACATCATCGTTATTCCAAAGTCCAGTACTCCGGCCATACTTTACACCCCCAAGTGAGATGTAGTTTTCATTTCTACAGTAACGGAGTGTCTGAAACGGTTCTGATTCCCACATAGCGGGGCTGTGTTAGGGCAGATCCTAAGAACGTTTCACTTAATCCTCAACCCCCTCTCTCTGCTTTCAATTCTTCACCCTTGACCAGGACTTTTACAATCCTGAACCCAACCACTAGCACCTACTCCTTCTGCTGGGTCTCTGAAGAAATGGAAAGTCTCCAGAACCCTCCAGCCTTCACATGCCTGACAGAGAAAGGCTTCATCCACCCTGAAAAGAAAGCTGAGGTGTGTGCGTGAACGAGGACCACTCGACCCAGGGCTTTAATCATTCTGTCTGTCTCCGAACAGCAAGTGTGCCATAGGCCAGAGATAGAGTTAGGGAGAACGGCCTAAGGGTGCATTCATCAGCAAGTATTTCTTGAGTGGCTACTATATGCGTTAGGCAGTCCTCATGAACGAGACAGACCTGAGCTCTCTTGGTTGGCCGTGAGAAAAAGAGACCTCTGGTATTTGCAGTTTTGAAAAATTAGATTATTAAAGCAGGAAAGGGGAGCTGGACACCAACGCCTGAAGACTCTAGGCGTTGACATGAATCGAAGCATTATTTTTGTCCGAAGGACTGACAGCAGTGAAAGGACACAGATGTGTCTTCACTCGGTCAGGCCAAAGGGCAAGACAGAAAAGTGGAATCATGTCCCATCTCTTAGTCCTGTTGTTGACATAGTGATATAGTTTAAGGGATCAGACTTAACGAAATACGAACTCGCTGCTCAAAACAGATCTGCAGTCCCCGTGTCCTATAAGTCCCTGCAGAGAATCTTGGAGGCAGAAATAAATCTGTGAAACAGAAATTACAAATTCAGGTGCTTTCATGAAGGTCCTACAAAGGAAGGAAGCAGGCCCAGGGAACAATGACAGGTAATGCTGCGCACCAGAACTGGCTGGCCACAGTGCTCCGGCAGATGACTACCACACAGACAAGTGGACCCCAGGGTTGCCAACTCTCCCAAACTTTTTGGTGAAAGTCAAAATTCCAAATATCTATCTAAATCTCTCTATGTCTACCTACCATCCAAATACATGAAATACGGCAGCCTGGCCAACAGAGAATGTGGATGGGGTACGTCCCCTTAGAAAGACCTGTGAGCAAACAGCAAACACATTGATGTTGCTGGAAGAGCCAAATTGTACATGCCCTTCAGAGAGGTTAGAAAGGTAGTGATGATCTGGTAATGTCAGCCATCATAAACCTCAGTGCTGACAAGCCTCCGAGGGCACACAGGGTAAATAAACAGGAGCGTCTCTTACCACTCTGTTCCAAACTGTCTTCTTAGATTGTCTTCCAGTTCACGCCTTCCCATCTGGACATCACGGAAGCATTCTGGACTTTCTTAATCCCCGAACACAACATCACAGTCCCTTTCCTGCTGGTAGGCAAAGCCTCTGACCCTCTCATCAATCTGAACAAATCACACCTCAACTTCAGTTGTCTCCTCATCGGTAAGGCTGCCTTGTTGGTTAACATTTAGAGTTGGCGTAACCTATAGGGGAAGGGAGTGGGACCAACGCCTCCTGTGTACGTCAGGAGCAAACTTGGGTGATGGACTTGTCCTGGTGTCTTCCAGAAGCATGTCAGAGGGCTTTTCTCACTGTTCACAAAGCCACAAAATATTTACATCTCAATCTAATTTCCATCAAGCATCTTCTAAATAAAACTACTATATGCGTTAGGCAGTCCTCATGAACGAGACAGACCTGAGCTCTCTTGGTTGGCCGTGAGAAAAAGAGACCTCTGGTATTTGCAGTTTTGAAAAATTAGATTATTAAAGCAGGAAAGGGGAGCTGGACACCAACGCCTGAAGACTCTAGGCGTTGACATGAATCGAAGCATTATTTTTGTCCGAAGGACTGACAGCAGTGAAAGGACACAGATGTGTCTTCACTCGGTCAGGCCAAAGGGCAAGACCAAAAAAGGGAATCATGTCCCATCTCTTAGTCCTGTTGTTGACATAGTGATATAGTTTAAGGGATCAGACTTAACGAAATATGAACTCGCTGCTCAAAACAGATCTGCAGTCCCCGTGTCCTATAAGTCCTGCAGAGAATCTTGGAGGCAGAAATAAATCTGTGAAACAGAAATTACAAATTCAGGTGCTTTCATGAAGGTCCTACAAAGGAAGGAAGCAGGCCCAGGGAACAATGACAGGTAATGCTGGGCACCAGAACTGGCTGGCCACAGTGCTCCGGCAGATGACTACCACACAGACAAGTGGACCCCAGGGTTGCCAACTCTCCCAAACTTTTTGGTGAAAGTCAAAATTCCAAATATCTATCTAAATCTCTCTATGTCTACATACCATCCAAATACATGAAATACGGCAGCCTGGCCAACAGAGAATGTGGATGGGGTACGTCCCCTTAGAAAGACCTGTGAGCAAACAGCAAACACATTGATGTTGCTGGAAGAGCCAAATTGTACATGCCCTTCAGAGAGGTTAGAAAGGTAGTGATGATCTGGTAATGTCAGCCATCATAAACCTCAGTGCTGACAAGCCTCCGAGGGCACACAGGGTAAATAAACAGGAGCGTCTCTTACCACTCTGTTCCAAACTGTCTTCTTAGATTGTCTTCCAGTTCACGCCTTCCCATCTGGACATCACGGAAGCATTCTGGACTTTCTTAATCCCCGAACACAACATCACAGTCCCTTTCCTGCTGGTAGGCAAAGCCTCTGACCCTCTCATCAATCTGAACAAATCACACCTCAACTTCAGTTGTCTCCTCATCGGTAAGGCTGCCTTGTTGGTTAACATTTAGAGTTGGCGTAACCTATAGGGGAAGGGAGTGGGACCAACGCCTCCTGTGTACGTCAGGAGCAAACTTGGGTGATGGACTTGTCCTGGTGTCTTCCAGAAGCATGTCAGAGGGCTTTTCTCACTGTTCACAAAGCCACAAAATATTTACATCTCAATCTAATTTCCATCAAGCATCTTCTAAATCCACACGCTAGTAACCAAAGGAAATTTGGGAACCTTGCTACAGATCCTACTTAGAAGATTCCTTTAGGGCCCGCACTGACCATCTTCATTTCCAGAGCCTCATGTCAGCTCCATCCTACTTGTGTGTGCCCCCAGAGTATGGGCTGTACCTCTTTGATTCTTGGTGTGTGCCACAGTGGTCATATTTCTCTGCCGTCCTTTCATGCACTTATTTCAATAAATATTATCAAGCCCCATGTATAACCTGAGCACTTTTCTGTGAGCTGGGAATGCAATAGAGAAAGCCAAAGTTCCTACTCTTGTGATGGCTACATTCTAGGAATAGGAAGCAGATTACCAAAAAATAAATCAACAAAATATATAGCATGTCAGATGTTGATAAGCCTTGTAGCGAAGAATAAAGCAGGGTAGGGGAAATAAAGAATGCCAGTTGACAGTGGGAAGGTGACTTTTGAGCAGAGACCTGAAGTAAATAAAGGAAGTGATTGCCAGGTCACTTAGAACCCTATGACTCTATGACATAGATGTGGTGTGGTGTTTGTGTGTGTATCTGTGTGTGTGTGTAAAATACAGCAAAGGATTTTTTAGTAATTCATTCAATTTTTTATTTATAAAAGTAATATTATTCATAATAAACCAATCAATGTAGTGTTATATACGGAACAATTTAATAATCTTTTCCCACCCATCCTCTCTCATTCTTCTCTTTCCATCAAAGAAAACCAAAGTTAACGGTTTGATGTGTACTATCTCCATACATATCTTATACTGATAACATATAAGTAGGCAGAAGGAGATTATGGTGTTTCGTAAGGTTTTGAATAAATAAGTGAGGAGTGTATCATAAGAATAATAACAGCAAGACAAAAAGAATTTAATCTAAGAATGCAAGAGTAGTACATTTCAATATAATCATTACATTAACAGATTAAAGAAGAACAACCATGTGATCATATTAATACATACTGAAAAGTCATTGCTAAAATTCAGCAGACATTCTCAACAAAAACTCTAACAGGAAAAGAGGAATAGGGAAAAACACTTGAGTGAAGAAAATTAACCAAAATCAAGAGGCAAATGTTATCTTGTAATAAACCACTAAAACCATATCAATTAAAATCAGGAATTAGGCAAGGATGTTCATTATCACTATTATTATTGAACACTTTCTTAGTGACTTTAGCAAATACAACAAAACAGGAAAATTAAATATTTGGCATAAATACTGGGGGAAAAGACAAAACTATCTCATTTGGCTGTTGCTGATTTACTTCATACATAGAAAACTTCAAAAGGCTCTAGAGAAAAGCAAAATAAACTACTAGAATCAACAAGATCATTTAGTAAGTGGCTGGATGCAAGACAGATATACAAAAATCAATTGTTTTTCTTTCAGCAGTAAGCACCTAGAAGCAGAAACAAAAAATTCTATTCACTATTGACAAAACCTATATAATATCTAAGAATAAACATAACAAGAAAAGCCAAGGACCTATATGAAGAAAACTATAAAATCTTATTAAAATGCCTCCAAACAAGATCGGAATATTTGTCAGTTCTCCCAAAATTAAATGTAAATTTAATCAAATTCCATTAGAATCCCAACTAGAGTTACCAGGTAAGATATAGACACCCAGTTAAATTTGAATTTTAGGTACCTGTGAATAATTTTTAGTATAAATATGTCAGTATAAGTATGTCCCATGCAATATTTGGGACATGCTTATACTAAAAAATTATGTGCTTAATCTGTTAACCTTAATCCTAAAAGGAATGCAGGGGTGGAGGAAGAATTGGCTAAAATGATTCAAAAGCGTATGTGGAAAAATAAATCCTCTGCAATAGTCGAAGAAAGTAAGAAAAAGCAAAATAGTGATAGGAGATGGATTAGGGCCTGACAGGATACTCATGACATACCTTAGGTCTGATTTAAAGAGTTCAATGCAGGGATTATTTACAAAGATATGGGCAGAGTTAAGGGGCCTACCAGGGAGGGTGAAGCCCCCATTAGCAAAAGCAGGAAGGCATCGAATCTGAAGGAACAAGGAGGGAAAACAGTGTTGCCAGAATCCCAGGAGAGCTGTGGCTGAGGCAGAGGACCACATACCAGGAGCAGGGAATTGATGGAGTAAAGTTCTAGAAGAAAGAGGTAGAATTACCTCCAGAGGAGGAAGGTCACTGGTAAAGCAGAAGGATGGAAAAAGGGTAGTCGAAGGCTGAGAAGCTTGGAAGAGGAGAGAAAGGAAATTGGAGAACCTCTTCTAAGGAGGCTTCCTCTTGCCTGCGGAGCGGCGTCTGTTGAGAATGCTTCAGGAGCAGGTGTGAGGACACCACTGAGAACCGGCATTTCCTCCTCAGGCCGGGAAGCCAGGGAGACCGTGCAGATCATCAACAGGGAGGAACAGGGCTTCAGTTTTGCCTTTCAAGACAACTCCCGATATTCTGAGGGTTTCAGTGACAACCTGGTCGTATGTCCTATGGAAGGCTGGCTTCCACCACTGTCCAGGTAAGGAAAAAAGAAGGCCCCTAGGACTGTACCTCCCCACATGGTAGGAGCCCCAGGCCTGCCAGCCAGGAGAGTCAGTTTCCCTTAGAGTGCCCCTTTTGTAGTCTTCCACCTTTAAAATTTAGATATTAACAGTTCCATCTCTGTCCTATTCACTCCCTATTGTTCATTTTCCTGATGAATTGTGAAGTATTTAGAATTTTAAGCCCTTGTTTTCAATATTTTCCCTTATATTCTTTTCCTTACTGTCTACTGTACTTGTGAATTTATAAAGCAGTGCCCTGCTTCACCTGGCAAATCTCCAAAATTCATCATAATTTAGAGTCATGATGCCTTTTCCTCATAGCGTATCTGCTAATCCATTGGGCATATGTTCTTTAGCAGGTCTTAACTAGTGGCTTAGTCAGCTAATCTGCTATCTTCTTCCCCGACCAGGTTACCAATTGATATTTTCTTCACACCAAAGCAAGAAAGAGATGTGAACTTTAATTTGATCTGCAATGTGAAAAACAAAGCCCACCCTTTGACCTTAAATGTCAAGGCTGAGGGCTACACTATGAAAGCACAGATCAAGTGCAAAGACAGGACTGGCTTGAGCACTCTCTTGACTTCCAACCAGATCACCATTGTCAACTTCTATGAGGTAAAGGTGTGAAAGAGCCTTGTTCTCTCTTGGTTTCCACACTGACTGGGAAAGGCAGTACCCATGAATATTAGCTGAATCTCTCTGTTTCAAATGCCAGGGAAACCAGAAGAACAGAAACATGCCAGGAGCAGTTCCATCCCCAGAATGTGTACAGTTTTGATGTAAAACCTTTTATTTTGTTTTATTTATTTTATCTTATTTTATTTTATTTTATTTTATTTTTCGGGGGTGGAGAGGTGGTAGGGAAGGGGAAGAATGCTTATATTAAATATACAGGACGGATGTTTGGCTTTCAAGGGAGGTCTAAGGATGAGATTGCAATCTTACTCTTCAGATAGGAGAGGCTCCCCAACACTTAGTAGCTCTCGATGGAATATCTGACCACGTTAATCTAATCATACTCAACTCACTAACATCACCTGCCATTCCTATTTCTCAAAAGATATTTTCCCCCAACATGTTACATACCCTGATCCCAGAGATGAAACCATGGTTTGCATTCACTCAACATGCTGCTCTGTTGTCTGCCTCTCAGGTGGAGTTGAATGAATGTGTCCGGTGTGAATTCACCTTTATCAACACTGGAAAGTTCACCTTCAGCTTCCAGGCAGAGCTATCTGGCCCCAAAGCCCTGCTGCAATACTTGGAGTTTTCACCCATCGATGGCAGTGTGGATGTAGGGCAGAGTACAGCTGCCTCCCTGTCTTTCCATCCGTTTAAGAAGTGTGTCTTGAAGGGCCTAGAACTCAGAATCAAGGTGAGACCATTTAACATGGCCAGCACTGAATGCACTCACACAGTATTCTGTCTTGGCAAATTAACTCTCCTGTGTGCTCCTGGTCTTCTCCACCCCGCCAGAAGCTTCTGGAGAGTGGTTCTGTCGTGGAGATAGTCCCGCAATCTCTGTTATAACAGCCTCAACCATGGTGGAGGTGCCTGGTGAGTAAGTGTCAATTGAAAAGCAGTTGACCATCCGTGCACTGGAATATCATGCATTAAAATAAATAAGGGAGATATTTGGGAGGCGGAGAGAGAGAGAGCTTTGAAAAAGCTGCTCTTCCATAGCAACACTGGCAAAAACTATCAAAATCAACTTTTTCGGGACTCTCAAAATTAACCACAGGCTTGCAGCAATCCTAGGAGCATTTTTTTTTAATCTCCACAAAAAAATCTGTTAGAACTAATAAACGAATTCAGTAAAGTTGCAGAATACAAAATCAACATACAAAAATCAGTTGCTTTTCTGTACACTAACAACAAACTATCTGAAAAGGAAATTATGAAAATCCATTTATAATAGCACTAAAATAAGAATAAAATTCTTAGGAATAAATTTAAGGAGGCGAAATACTTGTATATTAAAAACTACAAAATGTTGATGAAGGAAATTAAAGATACGAAGAAATGGAAAGACTTCCTGTGTTCATAGATTGGAAGACTTAATATTACAATGTCTATATCACCCATTCGATGAAGTCCCTATCAAAATCCCAATGGCATTTTTTACAGATATAGAAAAAACAATTCTACAACTCATACAGAATCATGCAAGACCACAAATAGCCAAATCAATCCTATGAAAGAACAAGACTAGAGGCATCACATTTCCTGATTTCAAAATATATTACAAATCCACAGTCATCAAAATTATATAATACTGGCATAAATACAGACATATAAACCAATGTAACAGAATAGAGAGCCCAGAAATAAATTCACACATATATAGTCAACTGATCTCTGACAAGGGTGCCCAGTATACACAGTGAGGAAAGGACAGTCTCTTCAACAAATGGTGTTGGGAAAACTGGATATCCACATGCAAAAGAATGAAATTGGACCCTTTTACATCATACACAAAAATCAACTCAAAATGGATTAAAGACTTAAAGACCTGAAACTGTAGAACTCCTAGAAGAAAACATAGGGGGAAAGCTTCATGACATTGGTCTTGGCATGTTTTCATGGATTTGACACCAAAAACACAGGCAAGAAAAAAAAAAAATAAAAGTGAGACTCCCTCAAACTAAAAAACTTCTGTACAACAAAAGAAACAATCTGATGAAAAGATTATCTTTATTCAACTCCTTAAGAAGAAGTTGATTCACAGGGGGCTGTGAATCAGGGTAAAACAACTGGAACCCAAGGTGAATTCCATAATTTAGAGGGAAATTAAATCATAGCGAAGTCTAAAAACAAAACTAAAACTTCTAGCCTGGAACCCAGTGGCAGAGTTACAGCTACCTCCCCTGAGAATTTCCAGACATGTGGCCTCAGAAGGGGCTTTTTCAGACTTTAATTTCTTACAGCAAAAAGAAACATTAAATTTCATAGATCTTCCTACTCTAATTGACAGAAAAGATGAAGGTAGTAAATTTTAACCTTTTTTCAGAAAATCACTCACAAAATGTAAAGATTTTAAAAGCCTTAAATAAGATGGGGATGTGAAGTACAGCATAGGGAATATAGTCAATAATACTATAATGACCATGTATAGTGCCAGGTGGGTACTAGACTAATCGGGAAGATCACTTCATAAATTACATAGGTGTCTAACCACTATATAATATAAACTAATATAAAATAATATTGAATGTCAACTCTAACTGAAAAAGAAAAAAGAAATAGAAAATGACAACCTTGTTAGTAAGAAAATGTCTTCCAGCCTGGCTAGCTGAATATATAAAGAAATATGTTAATTATTTTGTTATGGAAATATCTCTGGTATCTTGAAATATTTTTGCCTCTTTGCAACCTAGAAACAAGGTCGCAGATTAAACCCACCATTATAAACAAACAAACAAATAAACAAACAAATAAATAAATAAAATCTATAGATAGATCAATAAAAGCCTTAAATAAGAAAATGTTTTTAAATTTATGAAGTCATTTATGAAAACTTATACCAAGGACTGTTATAATGTTTATTCTAATGATGTTTAGGATGAATATTAGATATTTTGTTTTAACCATCAATTTATTAAATTTCATATTAGAAGTTTTTGAAGAGCATATTAGGTTTATGTACCAATGGGCATATGCATTATCTTGTGGTTGAGAGTCCAGGAAGTGACCCATATGCCTTCTGTTTTTACATTCTTTTACCCTTGGCATTTTGGCCTTTGACTTCATTTCTGTCATCTCCTGGTCATAAGATAACCATCCCTCCTGCAGCCCTATGCCTGCATTTCAGAGTGGAAATAAGGGGAAGAGACTGAAGGCAAAAAACTTTCCCAGCAAGATTTTGACCCTTTATTCAAAATAAGATACCTTCTGTTTACATCCTGATGGCCAGAGCTATATCCGATAGCCACCCTTAGCTACAAGGAAGAATGGAAAATCATATGGTGTTTGTCCTTTTCTCTCTGACTTGTTTCACTTAGCATAATATGCTCAAGATCCATCCATGTTGTTGTATATGGCAATATTTCATCTTCTTTATGGCTGGGTAGTATTCCATTGTATATATGTACCACATCTTTTTTAACCAATCAGCCATCAAAGGACACTTAGATATCGTATGATGTTACTCATATGTGGTATATAAAACAAAAATCAACATATGAACAAACAAGACAAACATACAAATGAACAAAAAAAAACCAGACTAATAGATGCAGACAATGGAATGGTAGTTACCAGAGGGGAAAGGGGCTGGGGGGAGGACCAAGAGGGTAAAGGGGGTCAGATACAAGGTGATGGAAGGGTATTAAACTTTGGGTGGGGAGCACATATAGAGTATACAGATGTTGTATTATAAAGTTGTATACCTGACATTGTATAATGTTATTAACTAATATCAAGTTAATTTTTTTAATGTTTAAAAAATATAACTAATATAAATTTAATTTTTTTTAATGTTTAATGAGAAATCAGATATTTTCACCTAAACACACTGACAACCCATTAGAGGCCCACCAATAAGGAAGCCTTGGGAATCAGATGTTTGGTAGTAACTAACAGTCTCTGCCATACCCCTCCACCTTCAACCCGAATCATTGCTTCAGGTGCAAAGCAAGAGCCAGTGTAGGATCTGATTGCAGAGCAACCCGCCTTGCTTCTCTTAAACAAACCTCTAACCTATGAATCAAAATCTCTGCAGATGGAACCCTGTGTTTTTTTAAATGCCCGACTGCCTCCCTCTTTCACCTGAGGACTTTATAAGGGCTCTTTCCTCCCATGTCTCCTAATCACGTTCCACCTGCCATTCCCTCCCCACAGATCAGCCACGGTCTAACATTTATATGCAGCATCTCAGGCTGTGCCGTGAGCCCGGCCATCCATTTCTCCTTCACCAGCTACGACTTTGGGACCTGCTTCATCTACCAAGCCGGGATGCCCCCGTACAAACAAACCCTGGTCATCGCCAACAAGGAAGAAACGTCTATGAGGTAAGCAGACTTCCCAGAGCTTCCAGATGATTCTGCAGCTCCCTGGGGTCCTACAGCCTTCACACAGATGAAGTCCAGCCATGACAAGAAAAGAAGGGTTACGGGAATGAGTCAAACACAGATGGGCATGAATCCCCAGTCTCCTTTCCCCACCGCTAGTACTGACATTTGGACAGCCACGAGATACTCTGCTAAAAATCTCTTCTTGAAGTGAGGAGAGCAATGCTAAATGACTTGATGAGCGGGTAGATGGCTTCCATTCACTGAAGTTTGGGGAGTTAAAAAGTGAATGTCTTAGGCCAGTGACCTTGCAGCAAATGGTAGATCTATAATGAGCCTAAGCCTTTTGATCCAAATCCAGCCTCACAGCACCATCCCTGTGTAGAATGTTCCAGTTCAGGTCTCTGGGCTCTATTACAAACCTAACAAAACAGCATCTCTCAAGACTGGCCCAGGGACCTGTGTTTATTCAAAGCTCTCTAGATTACTACTATACAGTAGGATTTTCTTTGATGATAAAAATGTTATATATCTGCATTGTCCAATATGGCGGCCTACAGCTGCATGTGGCTATGGAGCACTTGAAATTTGGCTAGTGCAAGTGAGGAACTGAATTTTGTATTTAATTTTAATTCATTTTAATTTTAATTTAAACCGTCACGTACTTAGTGGCTACTGTATTATTAGCACAAGTCTAAGTTTGAATCCCAGCTCTTCTCTAGCTATGTGACGTTGGGCAAAATTTTTAAACTTTCTGTGCCTCTGTCTTTTTGCCCAAAGCAGGATATAATAATAGTACCTCCCCTATAGGGTTATTAGAAGGATCAAATTAGTTCTTCTAGAGATAGTACTTAGAACGGTGCCTGGAATGTTGGAAATGCTCAATTATTGTAATCCGCTGCTGCTGTGGTGTGGTGGTGGTGCTAATCCTAAATATTAAGTTACAAGAGTGTAACTTTAAATACTAATTTAAAAATCTTATCTACCTATACTTTTTCTTGCATGATTTCATTTAATCTGAGTCTTGCTTTGTTTACAGCATTAAGCTCTACGTGTTGGCCTAGCTGTACTCCTCTAAGCACGTGAGGCCCACAGAGAGGTTGTAATAGGTCCAAGTGCCTTCCCACCCATGGGTAGAGTAGGGCAGACACGATCTTTGAAGATCCCTTCTAGTTGAGCAATTAGTCAGAATAATATTAGCTCACCTTTATGGGATGTTTCTTGTGTGGCCTGTATAGCGACTGATTTAGTCACTCTATCTCATGTAATCCTCACAACAACCTTATGAGGTCACTGTCACTACTCCCACTTTACAGATAAGGAAACTGAGACTCAAATGGCTAAGTAACTTTTCTAAGGTCACGTGTCTAGTTAGGGATAGAGCCTGGATCCAAACTCCTATCTGTCTGACTCAAGAATACTCCTCTCCTCTGTGCTTTGCCAGCCAATTACTTCAGGAAGCACTTCCTTCTTATGAGAAGAACAAAACATGAACTGCGTTATCAAGAAAGAGAGAAGGAATAGAGTGGGAAGAGCACTGGGGAAAGGGGTCATGGGACTTTGAGTCTGAGCCTCAGTTCTGCCAGGATCTCGGGGTGTGATTTGGGGTCAGCAACTTGACTATGCTCCGGAGAATGCGGGCTGGATTATTGCCGAGGTCCCTTTCAGCCCTTAAATTCTATGACTCTCGGACAGCAGGGCAGGAGACCCATCAGGACCCAGGTCAGAGAGAGGGGGACGGAATCGGTCCCTCCGGGTAAGGCTTCGCAGACCTGACACACCTTCCTCCTGATGTTCTCCAGCATAGATTGCTTGTACACCAATACCACCCACCTCGAGGTGAACTTCCGTGTTGATGTGATAAAGCCAGGAAAGGCCCTGGAGATTCCAATCACCTTTTATCCTCGAGAAAGTATCAATTATCGAGAACTCATCCCCTTTGAAATCAATGGGCTCTCCCAGCAAGTAGTTGAAATCAAAGGGAAAGGCACCGCAATGAAGGTAAGGGAGGTTTGGGAGATCCTCGGACCGGCCCCCTCCTCCTCGCCCTTCCCAGTTACCTTGGCCCCCCTGAGCCCACACCCACTCCCTCTCTACATCTGCCCCCAAGCTGCTCTGTCAGAAGTCAGCCACTCAGGGGTGAATTGTCAAAACAGGCTCAAGTGAACCATAGATCTTACTCAGTACCAAACTTTACTATATCAAAGGACCCAAGCACTAGAGACACATTCTTGGAAAAGTTTAAAACTATCAGATGCAGGATCCCAAGCATGTCCTTCTTCTCCCACATTATGGCATGTTTTGTTTTCAGATTTAATGGGCAAGATTTGTTTTAAGTAATGTATGCAGATATTTTTCAGTTATGGAATATCTTTCCTTAACACCACAGTGATTAACGTTCTTCAGCCAGCCGCAGGTCCCAGGATTATATTTGATTGAGAACATTCCTTCTAACCATGTGCTCCTAATAGAAAGGACTGGTCCAGCCCTGCTACAATCTCTTTCTCCTCTGTGACCGGTAAACATTTAAGGTGTCTGTCTGGTGGAAGCATTGCATTTAATAGGAGGTTTTAGAACACCGAAGACCTCCCGAGATTGTCAGGAATGTATGGGACATTTCAGCAACCAAGAGAAAGTAAGAGGAGTGTATTTCTGGCATCCTTCCCATCAAGCCAGAGGAGCAACAGAACAATGCCGTCTGGTGTGTCTGTGGCTAAGCCAGTGACAGGCTCTCCTCGGATGTCACTGATTCATTCGTTGGATCATTCTTTCACCCCCTCGCTCAGCCCCATTGCATGTTAGGTACTTCAGGGAAATCCAGAGGTGACTTAAACATGTTCTCTGACTTCCAGGGGCTCACAGGCTGGTGCTGGAGACTGACTCTCTTTTTTAGACAAAATGAAAACATGTGAGCAAGATATAAAGATAGCTGGAGAGAACAGGTGCAGTTTAGTGACTGATCGAATGACAGTGACCAGTGGGTGTTGCTCGTTGTGGGTCAGTGCCACTCTGGAGGCAAGGCCCAGCCTGACCTGCACCGATCCAGGCCAACACTTTGTTCGATGAGGATTTTGAAGAGTATTTACTTTTCCGCCTCTACTGCCATCCTTCTAGTTCAAATCACGGTCATCTCTCACACCTCAAGGCTTTCTCTCTTGCCTTCTTCCAGTCCATTCCACAGAGGAGGGAGCTGAGCGCTCTCTCTCATGAAATACACATTTGACTGGGGTGCTCCTGCTTCCTGCTCCTCCTGGAATAAAACCTGACCAACCCTCCAGACTTCATCTTCTCAGGTCTCCCTCACTCCCAGCCACAGGCCTTGACTGGGCCACTCCCTCTGGCTCAGGGCCTTGATGTTGGGGTCTCCACCCCCAGGGGTGCTCTGCAACCCCACACCCACCCTGACAAAGTGACTAGATCCTACCCTTCTTTTAGCTCTCAGTGCGAACATGCCTCCCTCAGGGGGGCCTCCGCAGACTCCCAGTCTAGCTCGGCCCCCAGTAATACGCTCTCCAGGTACCCTGAGCTTTTCCTTCACATCTTTTAACCCGGTTATAACAATGTAATTGTGTGGTAAGTTGTCTAGTGGGCATTTTATGCACATAAATGTTTACCGAGCGAGTAAATGCGGGACTCTGAAAGAGAGGGACCACCTTGGCTCACCAGGGTAGATGTGTCATATTTATTTTTCCCATTAACTGATGAACCCTCCCTCCCTGCTCTTTTTTGTCGCCCAGATTTTAGTCCTAGATCCAGCCAATAGGATTGTGAAGTTAGGAGCCGTCCTGCCAGGACAGGTTGTGAAAAAAACAGTTTCCGTCATGAACAACAGCCAGGCCCCGCTCACATTTATCCAGTCGATCCTGTTTTCGGTCCCAGAACTCCAGGAACCCAAGGTTGGTACGTAGGGCTCCCAGTGGTACAGATGACTGCGCTAGCAGCACTAACAGCTCACGGGTCTCCCGCACCTTCCACTTTCTGAGAGCAATCCATGTGCCGCCTCTGACCATCTTCACGGAAACAGAGCAGGGTTAGTGCTCTCATTCTCATTTTACATGTAAGGACGCCAAGGCTTAGAGAAGCTGCCCCCCTCTCTAAGGGCAACAGAGGGAAACAGAAAGAGATACGCTTCAGTGAATCTGGATTCTAAGGTCTAGACAGAGATTTCATTGTAGAAAATTTGAAAAATATGGAAAATCATAAAAAAAAAAAAAAAACATTTTGCCCATAATCTCATACCCAGAAATAATCACGTAATGTTTTGGTGCCCGTCTTTCCAGTGTTTTTCCTACACTTTTTTTACAGAAAAAAAATTACAATGTTCATAGTGTTTTGAAACGTGCTTTAATCGTTTAGTAATATATTAGAAACATGTTCCATGTCCTTCAATGTCATGTGTTCATTGCTACCTCCATTATGTAGCTAGACCTATTCCCTATTTCTGCTCATTTCAGGTGTTTCTAATGTTTTGTATTACAAACAACATTGTAATATCCACATAACCAAACTTTTGTGTGCGTCCATGACTCTCTGCTTAAGACAGATTCCTAGGAGTGGGCTTGTTGCATTGAAAGGAAGAATATGTTTCCATACACGTCACCAATCTGCTCCCTGAAAGGCTGTCTCCCTTTACACACCCGTCAGCTGTGTAAAAGAAGCGTGCTTGTTGCTAAAGCCACATCCTTGAGTTCCCTGGAGAGAGAAGCCACCAGTGCTGGCCACCTGCTCCCCATCTTACAGTCATCAGTATCTGGATGGCCCTTTGAAATGAACCTAGAGTTTCACTCCGAGGGTGAACTTATCCACCACTTCATTCAATTCATTCTTACTCAGTAAATACGAGTTAGGTGCTGGAAATATAAAGGTGTATATTAGTCACCTTGGGCTGCCATAACAAAATACCATAGACCAAGTGGCTTAAAGGGCAGACATTGATTTTCTCACAGTTCTGGAAGCCAGAAGCCTGAGATCTGAGAGCCAGCCTGGCGAGTTTCTGACGAGGACTCTCTCAGTTCGTAGATGCTCACACAGCAGAGAGTAAGCAAGACTGAGCTCTCTGGGGTCTCTTCGTGTAAGGGCACTAAGACCACCGCAGGGTCCCCTCTCAGGACCTCATCTACACCTAATTACCTCCCAAGGACCAGGAAGGGGCTGCTCGGAGGGAGGTTTGGGACCCTGGAAGACCCCACAGTGGAGAGAGAGGTCTGTCCTGAGTTTTACAGGGTGAAGAGGTGTCTCCCAGGCAGGCAGGTTGGAGAGGGTGCTCTGGCAGGCAAAGGTATATAGGATGGAAAGAGTCAGTGCTTTTGGAAACCTCGATGTGATTCAGTGTGGCAGGAGTTCTGCGGATCACCTGGGGATGCAGGATACAGAAAAACTGGCTGTAAGAGGCCAGCCAAAGCAAGAGACCTAGTGGGCACCTCAGCCCAGGACCCCACATTGCCCACTTTGCCACCCAGAGTAAGAGAGCAAACTTGTTACTTCCCTTTCCTCACTAATCCAAATTAAACTCCTTGGTTCCAGTGGGTCGGGGCCCCTAACTATCTGGCTGTACCCATTCTGCTTCTTTGGGTGATCAGACTCAAGCTGCCAGAGTGCCGTGCTGACACCATCACCCTGGGACTGGTTTCCAACATCACTGTGTTTGGGAACTCTCTAGGATCACTTTCCTATGGCAGCTTCTCAGCCTGTAACTAACTCCCTGCTGCCTCAGGCCCCTTGCTGGTGAGTGCTCAGTGCTCTGTACCAAAGGGAGCTCAAGGGCGAAAAGGGGTTTGGCTTCCTTAAAGCTGATTTTGACTTGCTTTTTACCAGAACAAAGGAGGAAGACCATACAAATTCAAATTTTAGAATACACCAGTCATCTAGGGCATTTTTGAGAAGGCAGGTTCCAGGATCCCCCAAGGACACTGATCCAGTCAACCTGGGGTAGGACCCAGGAATCCGCATTGTAAGAAGCACACTGGGAAGTGTGATGCAGGTCGCCTAGGGAGCGCTCCCCAGAAAATCACTAGAGCACCAAGTTTTTCTATTTCATCTTGCTATTTCCTCCACCAGAGAGTAGAAATTATTTGCAAGGAGCTGGAAAAAGAATTAACCTATATTGAATGCCTATTATGTGCCACACATTTTACACAGATGATCAGAATCTAAGTTACAGGGACTTTAAATAACTTATCAAAGATGACGCAGCTGGTAAGGGAGAGAAGAGAGATTTGACCCCTGGGCTGTTACAGCCCCAGCAGTAAGATCTCCAGGAATGGTGGCCTCAGAAGCCCCGCTGTCCTCAGCTATTAAGTCCTTATCATTCTGTCCAGGTCATCACCTTGACACCATCCCACAGCATCACTCTGAAGCCCAAAGAAGTCTGTAAGCTGGAGGTCATCTTCGCCCCGAAGAAGCGCATACCTCCCTTCTCTGAGGAAGTGTTCATGGAAAGCATGGGGCTTCTGCGCCCCCTCTTCCTCCTCAGCGGCTGCTGCCAGGCCCTGGAGATCTCCCTGGACCAGGAGCATCTTCCCTTTGGACCAGTCATATGTCAGACACAAGCCACACGTCGCATCCTTATGTTGAACACGGGCGACGTGGGTGCAAGGTAGGAGCGGAAGCTGAGAGCTCTGACCCTGGATTTGAATTAGACGTTTGTTTTACAAGTGTGGCCACCTTTTCTTTCCCCTCCCTTCACATCTCCTCCCTTCCCTGAAAATGTGACAGCAATGGCCTGTCCGCAGTGATGGCTACTGCCATGATTACTAAGAGTAATATGACAGATAACATTTGCTCAGTACCTGTCATAAGCTCTTTACATGGCTCATCTCATTTAATCCCAACAATTCTTTGAGACTGACACTGTGAGTGATCCATTTTACAGATGAGAAAACTGAGATAAAAGAGATTAAGTAACTTTTCCAAAATCCTGCATTTAGCAAGAACTTAAAATGCACAGGCGCAATGCTAAGCATTCGTACAAAAGATCCCATTTGATTATTCCAGGACCCTCTAAGGTAAGTACTGTATTGTCCCTATTTCACAGATGAAGTTGAAGCTCAAAATGGTCAGGTCCACACATCCAGGAAGTGACAAAGATGGGATTGGAACCCAGGTGTACCTGTGGCAACTCTCCTTTCAGTCTCTGGCCTCATGCCACCATAGCTATGCAGGCTGCACGGCACACATCTGCAGGGGGCAGCGTGGCAGCCCTGGCACTGGAAACACTGGCTGCATCGTTCACCCTCTTATCTCTTGCCTGAATCTAGCGCCAGACCACATTGGGATGACCACACAGGATCCCAGTGCCATCAAGAGCAGGTGTAACTCTCACATGAAGGGACTGCCTCCACCCTGCCGGACCTGCAGGCAGTCTCAGGAGGATTCTAGTCCTAGCTCAGCTACTTGCTGGCTGTGCGACCTTGGGTATACATGTGTACGCATGTTCATGTGCATGCTCCCCGATGTGTCACTCTGGGCAATAAGATAAGATGCAGCCACTTCCCTCCTTGATCAGCTCTGAGGGAAAGCCGAGTCATCTTACCCAGGAGTGAAGTGACCTTGTCCTTGTGCGCACCTGCCTCTGCTTTACCCGACAATCTTTCTCCTTCCCAGTCTCATGGAGTATATAAAGGGGTGAGCCTCCAAGCTAAAAGCCCAGGCAAAGTCTCGTTCTCAGCAGCATTGAGGATACCCTCAGGATACTAGTAAACTGTTTTCTTTATCTTCTTTTGTCTTGGAAAAGGTTTAAATGGGATGTCAGAAAATTTAGGCCTCATTTCTCCATCAGCCCGGAAGAAGGCTATATCACTGCAGGCATGGAGGTTTCTCTTGAAGTGATCTATCATCCCACCGAGGTGGGCAAGGAGAGTCTCTACAAAAATTTGCTCTGCTTCATCCAGGGAGGCAGTCCTCTGAGCCTCACCCTGTCTGGAGTCTGTGTGGGACCACCTGCAGTAAAAGAGGTCAGTAAGAGCTGCCCACACATGGGCCAGTGGCCAGAATGGGCCTAGCAAGCCCCACAAGTGAACTCAGCCAGGCCTTCCGGGTGGCTCTGTTCAAACTGCCCTTGGTGCCCACGTCAAACATTCAGACCTGCCCCTCCCCGCACAGGGCCTTTGCACATGCTATTCCCAGGTCTGGAATATTCATTTTCCCCTCTTTATTTAGTTAATTCCTGTTCATTCTTCAGCTCTCAACTCCAGCATCACATTCTCAGGGAAGCTCGCATTGACATCTCTGGTTAGCTCAAATACTGTTATAAGCTGTGAGTGAAGGGTAAACACCTTTACTACATTGTTGTTTTTTTAATGGCCTTGGGCTAACCTCCTGCTAGCTCTGTGTTCCTAGAAACCTAACAGGGCACTGTCAGCTGTGTTCCTGGCAACCTGCTTATGGTAAGAATGATCCCTGATCTCCATCTCTATACTTTTGTTATGTCAAGAATGTATATAAATGGAATCGTACAGCATGCTATGAACACGTACACACATGGGCATGAACATATGCTTTCCTTTTCTTGGGTAAATACCTAGGAGTGGAATGGCCAGGTCACAGGGTAGGTATATATTCACCTTCTTAAGAACCTACCAAACTGTTTTCCAGAGTGGTTGGGCCATCTTGCATTCCCACCAGCAATGTCTGACATTTCTACTTGCATCACACCCTTACCAACTCTTGATACAGTTCGTTTCTTTTTTGTATTGTAGTCATTCTAATAGGTGTGCAGTGATACATCATTGTGATTTTTAATTTACATTTCCCTAATGCCTAATGATGTTGAGAATCTTTTCATGCACTTATTTGCCATCCATATGTATCTGTTCAAATCTATTTTTAGTTGGGTTGTTTGTTTTCTCATTATTGAGTTTTGAGAACTTTTTATATATTCAAGACCCAAGTTTTATATTGAGATCTTTAATCTGTTTAGAGTTTTATATGTAATACAAGATATGGATTAAAATTCATTTTATTTTAGTTTTTTATATATAGATATCCAGTTTGTTGAAAAGATTATCCTTTCTCCATTGAATTGTCGTATATGGATATCCAGTTGTTCTAGCACCATTTGTTGAAAAGATTATCCTTTCTCCATTGAATTGCCTTTGTAATTTGGTCAAAAACTAATTAATCATACATGTGTAAGTCTATTGTGTAGGTCTATTCTTGTCCACTGATCTACTTGACTCTCTTTACACCAATACTACATTGTTCCACATTCAGTGGCCTGTTCTCACCCATCATAGCTGAGCTGTTGGTAGCATCCGACACTTTGAACAAGTACTTCCTCACATGGCTTCCAGGAGACTACCTTCCCCTGGTTCTCCTCCTGCTTGATTAGCTGTTCCTTCTCAT
>NW_006434825.1:15951555-15996278 GCF_000325575.1 Pteropus alecto
TCCGATTCTTCTTAACACTGGAGTATGCCAGTCAGGAATTAATCCTTAAATTCCTTCTCTTTTCTAAATACATTTACTTCTTGAAAATCTCATCCAGTTTCTCAGCCTTAAAAAAGCATTGCTACACTGACAAGTCCCAAATATGTTTCTCCAGCCTGAATCTTGCCTTGAACTACAGATTTGTAAATTCCATTTCCTGTTCTTCCAGGTGGTAAATTTCACCTGCCAGGTGCGCTCCAAACACACGCAGACCATCCTGCTTTCAAACCGCACCAACCAGACCTGGCATCTGCACCCCATTTTTGAGGGTGAGCACTGGGAGGGGCCCGAGTTCATCACTCTGGAGCCCCATCAGCAAAACAAGCCCTATGAGATTACCTACAGGCCCCGCACCATGAACTTGGAGAACCGCAAGCATCAGGTAGGCTGAGCCTCTCGCTTCTGCCTCCACCTTCCCCTCCCCCCATCAGTTTCCTGGCAAGACTGGAGGGAGGAGTTGTGTGAGAGAGGTTAGGAAACAGAGTTTGGTAGTTCAGAGAATGTTAGAACAAGAGGGGACCCCACAAATCATGTTGGAACAATGGGGAATCATGTAGATTATCAAGTCCAAAGCTTCTCTTCTGGTACATATGTTTTCATGTATAGGGGATTCTCTTGGAACCAGAGGCTAAGTTCTGAAACAGAGTCCTGGACTAAGCATTAAGCAATTAATATTTAGCTTAATTGCACAAATAACATCAGAGTGACTGCAATAAAAATCAAAAAAGAAGCCACAGTCTTTCACTCTATGTTCTCGTATCTTCATTACCAATCCTTATTCAGATACAGCCTTAGCTACCATCATAGCATGCCCAATTTTTCATTGTTTATTTTCACTTTATATTACATCATGAGACATTTTCTATTTAACTAGGTAGTCTTCATGATAATTATTTATAATTATTGCCTAATATTTCATTGAATGAGAGTTCCATAATTTATTTAACATTCCCCAGTAATCTTCATTACCAATCCTTATTCAGATACAGCCTTGGCTGCCATCATAGCATGCCCAATTTTTGATTGTTTATTTTCACTTTATATTATATCATGAGACATTTTCTATTTAACTAGGTAGTCTTCATGATAATTATTTATAATTATTGCCTAATATTTCATTGAATGAGAGTTCCATAATTTATTTAACATTCCCCAGTTGTTATATGTTTAAGTTATCTCCAAATATTCTTATAAATGGTTCTAATATATATGTGTACGTATGTCTGTAACTTTTTCCTCTGGATGGATTTTTCTTCAGTAAGTTCCCTTGGGTTTGATTCCTGGTTCAAATACATATGAACATTTTTATGACTTTGAAACATATTACCAAGCTGCTTTCCACAAAGTGTTATGCTCATTTGAAGAGCCTCCATTAATCCTGTGTCACTACCATGCCTGAGAGGTACTAATAAAGGACCCTCTGTGTCATTCTGATGGCGTTTCTTCCTCTCCTTAGGGCACCCTCTTCTTCCCGCTCCCAGATGGGACTGGCTGGCTGTATGCACTGCATGGGACTTCTGAGCTCCCAAAAGCCGTGGCCAATATCTACCGTGAAGTGCCATGTAAGACACCCTACACTGAGCTCCTGCCAATCACCAACTGGCTAAACAAGCCCCAGAGGTGAGGGAGTGGGGCAAGGGTTTGGGGTGGGAAAAACAGAGAGAGGACTTTCCCTGTCTAGCCTGGCCCTTCCCCTGGTCAAGGCCCCTAAAGGACATTAGCTAAAAGAGTCAAAATTCTCTGATGTAGCCAGGCATTTCCTGAACTCTAACCCCCAGATTCTCCTGTTCAGTGTGATCTATGAATGGCTCATTACTTATAAATCTCCTGGAACAGTGCCTGGCACAAAATAAGTCCTCAATAAATGATCTGTTATTAACGATTATCAAAACAGTAATCATGGGGGTTATTATTGAGTGCTCTGTCTTATCATCTAAACCACTGGCCAGAGATGGATATCTGTTGGATCTTGTACTTGCAGTGGGAGTAGAGTAGAATGCAAAGGACTAGAGGAGCTTGAGGCCAACCAGCCTAGTCCTCTTCTTTTACAGTGAAGGAGCCAAAGGCTACAAGAAGACCACCTGCTTAGCACTGTGAAAAAAGGCCCAGACCTAAGTCTGAATCCTAGTTCTGCTGATAACTAGCCATGTTACAGGAGCATATTACCTCCCTTCCCTTGGCCTCATTCCTCATGAGTAAAATGGAGGTAGTAATGATACGTACCTCCTACAGATATTACGGGGATTAAATGCCTATAACACATACAGAGCACTGATTGGGTACCTGGCCCATAACAAGTGGTCAGTAAATGGTAGTTACTCTTCTTGTTGGTGACAGAGTGAAGACTAGAATCCTGGACCTATGTGTTTTTCATAAAATCAAGAGTAGAGATAGCACCTTTCCTTCTTATCCTTTGGGCAGATGTCTCATTTTCTCCATTCTCTATTCTCTATTGTCTCTTCCTGTTCTCCTGTTCCCCAGATTCCGAGCCATTGTGGAAATGCTAAAACCAGAGAGGCCAGACCTTAGTGTCACCTTAAAGGGCCTTGATTATATTGACGTGTTGTCTGGCTCCAAGAAAGACTACAAGCTGAACTTCTTTTCCCACAAGGAAGGACTGTACAGTGCAAAGGTATCCATGTATCAAAGGCATGACCCTGGGACCCTGGAGATTTGACCCTGAGGTCGGTCCTGGTGTTAGGGAGTGCAGCTGTTCTCCACAGCCAGCCTGTCCTTATCCTGTTGGGCTGACCTGGCAAAGGCATTCAGGATTCCCAGCCTCTTTAAGACGAGACTAGATTGCAAGGCCAACCTGCCATCATGTAGGCCCATGCCAAGCCTCCACGGCAGAAGAATCATGAAAATCCCTGCACCGTAGGAAACACTGGACCAGCAAATATGAGACCACAATAATAACAAAATATCCCATTTTCTGAGTGCTTAGAGAGTATCCAGCATTGTGCTAAGCACTCAGCACACATAGTAATGTCAGAGCCAGGATTCAACTCAGAGCCATCGACTCCAAGACACCAAAGGGCCTTTCACACATGAGCTGTTTGTTCTAATGAGTTCAATAAGTATCTCTTGAACATATATGCCATATACTATGGACTGGTAACACAGCAACAATCAAAAATAGGCACAGTCCCTGTTCTCATGGAACAAACAGTCCAGTGAAGGGAGATGGATATTAATGAAATAATTGAACTGTGCATGTATAATTACAAAATGAGATAAGTGCTTTGAAGAAAAGGAGCATACATGGATCAGTAGCTCACAGCAGAGGTCAGGGCTGAAGACTATATCTGGGAATTACCCACTTACCAATGGTATTTAAAACTACAATAAGAGAATGGAATTACCTAGGGAAAGGTTTTAAAGTGGGAAAAAAAAAGAGCCTAGGAACATATTTCCCCCTCCAGAATAGATACTGGCAAAACCCACCCAGCAGCATGTCATCTCCTCTCCTACAATCACTGAGCTTGTCGGCTCCACTTAGATCACATCCACAAACAGACTAACAGAGAACCTTCAAATCAAGGAGTCACAAAACACCTGAAGCGAAAAAAAATAATAGAAATGCCAGCTGAACAAATAAAATTCCTGAGATTAAAAAAAAAGTTATTAAAGCAAACAGAAGAAGACTTTTAGTGAATATTATAAATATCCTCAAGAGAATAAAGAAAGATAATCATACCCATGAAATAAGAACAGGCTGTTGTGGAAGAGAATCAATTAGAGACCCTGGAAATGAAAATAGAATCTTTGGAATAGAAAATGACAGAGGAAGGCTGAATAATGTAAGGGACTCTGAGAAAGCGATTACGCGTAAATCAGAAGTTAGAGCTGCGTAATATCACCAGACTTTAGCACCTGAGCACAAACAAATGGCAAGAATGAAAGGAAATGATAACAAGTGCTGGCAAGGTGGGGAGACGTTGGATCCATTGCTGAGAGGAGTGAAAATGGTGCAGCTGCTTTGGAAGACAGTCAGGCAGTTCTTCCAATGCTGAAACATAGAATTATCATATGATTCAGCAACTGCCCTCCTAGGTATCTATCAAAGATAAATGGAAATATATGTCCATGCAAAAACCTGTACATAAATGTTCATAGCAGCATTATTTATAAAAGCCAAAAATGGAAATAACCCAATTGATGAGTGGGTAAATAAAAAGGAAGATTATTTGGCGATAAAAAGAAATGAAGTGCTGATACGTGGAACACATGGATGAATCTTGAAAACATATATGCTAAGTGAACAAAGCCAGTCACAAATGGCCACCTATTATATGATTTCATTTATATGAAGTATCCAGAATAGGCAAGTCTACAGAAACAGAAAGTAGATTAGTGGTGCCTAGGGCTAGAGGGGATGATGGGTTAGGAGGAAATGGAGAATAATCGTTACTGGGTACAGGGTTTCTTTTGGGAGAGATGAAATGTTCTAAATCAAATAATTGGACTATGAATGTGTAATGACAAAATGAGATAAGTGCTTTGTAATATACTAAAAGCTAATAAATTGCATACTTTAAGTGGGTGAATTGTATGGAATGTAAATAATATCTCAATAAAGCTGTTTTTAAAAAAAAGAATGAAAGGAAATATGAGATATAAACTATAAGTCAAGAAGTTCTAATATCCATCGGAGCTTCTAAAACAGAAAAACAAGATAATAGAAGGAAGAATATACTCCACAAAATAATCGGATAAAAATTTCCAGAGCTACTGGAGAAAGACTGAGTTTTCTAAATTGAAGGGACCCACCAAGTTGCCAAACAGGTTGAATGAAAGATTCACACCTAAATACATGCGAGCAAAATTTCAGAAAGCTGGGATAAAAGAGAAAGTCCTAAATTATTCTAGAGAAAATAAAAAGAAACAATAATCATAATAACATCTGATTTCTCATGGCAACAGTGAATACAAAAAGCAATAGAGGAAGCTTCTTGGATTTCATATAACTTCAATATAGGAAATAGCAAGGGGAGGAATAAAATAAGGCAATGAAAATTTTTTCATTCAGTTGGAAACAAATGGAGAAATAAGAGAAATCTTCTCATTCATAGAAAAGGGTAGGGAGAGAATAGAGACATTCATAAACTATATGTAAACAGAAAGATATAAATAAATATATGTATTAAAATGTAAGTATAAAGACTTTCGAGTAAAAATGACAATGATCCCAGATCACAGAATCTCTTTATAGTAAATGTATTAAAATTAACAATAACAACAAAAACAAATTTTCAATCAAAAATACTTTTGGTTATGATGGAGTAACTAGTCCTCCCAACATAAAAAAACTATAAAACCGGACAAAATATCTGAAGCAAGTCTTCTCAGTCATTGGATAGCAGGCAGCACAATACTGTAATTCATCAGAGAAAAGGACACTTATGCAATGAGCCCCCATGATTGTCCTGGCTCTCTGCCTAGGGAAATTTCCTCACTCCGGTGCCGTGAGCTAGAGTATAAGCAAAGCACAGCAGCCCCAGTGAACTGAGGAGATAGAAATCCCAGTTTGGTACAGCTGAAATAGCTGGTCTCTACAGGGCAGGGTACCAGAGAGAAGGGAGCAGGATGTGGAGGGGGTGGGAAAACAAAAGTTTATATGAGAGTTCCCCTCAAAGTCCTTGGCTGAAGGTAGACTGCACAAGAAGAGACTACATGAGATTTACCACAGAGAGCAGCAAGTATGAGGCTGATAAAGGGACAAAGGTATACTACATTCATCAGCCCAGCCAAAGTGGAGAGGTAACATTAATACCTCATTAACATCTGAGGAACACAGCTGAAATACCAGAAAGGCGAGAAGAAAGGACCATGCCCTTAGGATAAGACCTTCTGTGAATCAGCCTAAAAAAAAGCCTAGAATTAAGCACCTATGAGATCTGCAGGGAGGACAAAATTTGGAGATTGAATTTCACCAAGTTGGAAGGGCTTGAAGAACACCTTGAGTTTTCCACAGACCTGCTCTAACAAAGCATAAAATCAAACCTGCACAAGTGTAAGGTGATAAGTCAGTAACTGAACTGCCTCCTAGAATAAAAACAGTCTTACAAAGAAAATAACAGAATCCAGATCTCTACCATGATCATCAACAGTGGTCAGTACACAAACAAAAATTACTAGACTCGTGAAGAAGCAAGAAAACGTGACCTATCGCCAAGAAAAAAGCAGTCAGTGGAAACTTTCTCTAAGATGGGCCAGATGTCAGAGTTAGCAGATAAAGACTTCAAAGAAGCTATTATAAACATGTTCAAGGACTAAAATATATATTTCAAATAATTAAATAGAATATGGTCTTAATGAGTGGACAGATAAAGAATCTCAGCAGAGAAATAAAAACTATAAAAAAGCCAAATGGAGATTCTAGAACTGAAAAGTACAGCAGATTAGAGACGTGAGAAGAAGAGTCATTGAACTTGAAACAAATCAATGTAAAATTTCCAATCTGAAGAAGAGAAAAAGAAGGTTGAAGAAAAACAACCAGAGCCTCAGGAACCTGTAAAAAATATATATAAAATAGTCTAATATATGAGTAATATGAATCTCAAAAGAGAAGACAGAATGGGGCAGAATATTGTTTGAAAGAATAATTGCTGAAATTTCCCTGATTTGATTCTTCTAAAAAAATGATTTACAGATTCAAGAAACTTGGCAAACCTCAAGCAGGAGAAATACAAAGAAAACCATGCCTGTGCATGTCATAGTAAAACTGCTGCAAACCAAAGATAAAGGTTAAAACAACCAGATATTTAAAATCTATTACAGGGGGCACAGCAATAAAAATGGCCACTGACTTTTCAGATATAATAGAAGCCATCTGCAAAGTGCTAAAAAAAAATAAAAAAAAAAAAAGGTATCAACCTAGAATTCTTTATTCACTGAAAATATCCTTTAAAACTGAAGGTGAAGTAGACATTTTCAGATACAAATTCATTGCCAGCAGACACGCATTACTGAGTGCATTTGCATTATTAGATGCTAATAGGTATTTTTCAGTCTGAAGGGAAATGATACCAGATGGACACCTGGGTCTGCTCAAAGGAAAAAAGATCACTTAAAAATGGTAAATAAGTAGGTAAATATTAAAATACATGTTTTTATTCTTATAACTTTCTTTAAAAGACAAATAACAGTTTATAACAAATAACATTGTAAAGTGGATCTTCTTATATATGTAGAAGTAAAAGATAGGACAACAAAAACACAGAAGATAGATGGAGAGGTCAATAATATACATTTATTACATTTGTGAGGTGGGAAGTGTGAGGTAGGAAGCATAAAGGGTCAGTTGTAAAGTGGGAAGTGATAAAATATTGACTTTAAATATTTTGACAAAATTTCATGTTGCTCTACAGCAACCATTTATTTAAAAATATAAATAAAAATATGGCTAAGAAGCAAGAGAGGAAATAAAACATATTAGAAAAGATTAGATGTTGATCCAAGAGAAGGCAGGAAAGTAGCAACGGAGGAATGAAAAAATGAGGCAAATGGAAAAGAAATAGCATGAGGGCAGACTTCAACCCAAACACATAAATAATTATTTTAAATGTAAAGACTAACCACTCCAATGAAAAGACAGAGGGTTCAGAAGCACTCTAAATCTAAAGACAGGAAGAAGTCGAAAGTAAAGAACTATTACACCTAATAATAATAAGATAAACTATCCAAAGTAGTGAGAGGGCAAAAGACTTGAAGAGACTCAGCTTCATGGAAGTTGGTATGTGAATGACCAGCAAGCACCTGAGAAGATGTTCAACGTTAATCAAGCATCTGGGAAGAGAACCTAAAGAGGTGAGCAGCTTGTCAATAACAAGTCAGTGGCAGGGATGAGGGGACAACATGCTGCAGTTACAAGTGTGAGCTCTGGAGTCAGTCCAACCTGGGTTCAAATCCTGGTTCTGACACTTCTCTGCATGTGACCCTAGGCAAGGTACTTAATGTTGCTAAGCCTCATTTTCCTCATCTTCAAAAAACAAAAGTGGAGGAATAATAATGTCACTTACAAATTGTGTAAATTAAACAAGGAAGTACTTCTAATGTCTGGCACACAGTAATCATTCATTAAGTGTTAGCCGATATCATTCCTGTTATCAACTATTCCAGAATAGAAGTGAAACCCACTACAACATGAACCTCTTGAGGCCTTGTTTATTCTCCGGGGTCACTCAGCTGTCCCCGCTCAGGACACCTTCACCTGAAGCACCAGACAGTGCTGCTCTGGCCTCTTCCAGAGCGAGCTCAGGCTGTGTGATGGACTCCCACCTGGGAGGCGCCGGGGCAGGATACCCGAAGAGAAAGGCTGGCTGACAAGGGTTCACGTCGGCTGGGAGGGCCTCTGCCGGCTTGGTCCCCATACTTCTTGTACCCGGGCATTGCTCACTGAGAGGACCCCCGGCTAACACCTCCACTCTGCCCTGCTTCCTCCCGCTCTCCCTGTGAACTCAGGTGATCTTCCGAAACGAGGTGACCAACGAGTTCCTGTACTACACAGTGAGTTTCAGAGTTATCCCTTCAGGCGTCATCAAAACCATCGAGATGGTGAGCCCCGTCCGGCAGAGTACATCGGCCTCCATCAAAGTGGAGAACCCCCTGCCCTACCCAGTGACCTTTGCCACGGAATGCAGGGTGCCTGACATCAGCCTGCCCTCCCAGTTTGTGGTGCCTGCTAACTCGGAGGTATGATCTTGGCTTCCAGGGGCCCCCTGACAGCTGTTATGGAGGCTCTGCCTAAGGGGCCTGTGGATCCACATTCCATACTCCTGAGGTCCAGCCAGCCCTGGTGGGGTCTGTAGTGTGCTTCTCAAGAGAGGCTCTAGTACCTGTTTGTAGATTCAAAGAGATCCCAGATCTGGAAATACCTGGAATAGGGAAAGTTAAAGAGGGTACAGGGGAGGCAAAGTGGGTTGGTTTGGACAGAGGTTCCCCTGGATCAAGATCAGAGTGAGCATTTGCTTGTGAAGCGCCAGTTCTGCCACCAACCTGCTCTGAGGTCACTGGATGGCGTGGGATGGGTGGGACTTTCAGTATTACAGGAGCCTTTATCTTCTCTTGCAGGGCACATTCTCATTTGAATTCCAGCCCCTGAGAGCTGGAGAAACCTTTGGGAGACTAGTTCTGCACAACAATGATTTGGGTTACTACCAGTATGAGCTCAATTTGAAGGCCTTGCCAGCACTGCCTGAAAAGCCTGTCCACCTCCAGGCTGTTCTTGGCAGCGGCCAGAGCATCTTTGCCAAGATCATCAATTATACCCGGCAGAAGACAGAATACTTCTGCAGGGTGAGCAGCCCCTGGCCCACCTTCTGCCCTTCCCTTGCCAGGAGTCTGACCTCAGAATAATGAGAGGAGGACACAGGGGGTGCATAAATGTGAAACTCAGAGACTCAGGTGTTTCATCTAGCCTGGGAACTCCCAACTAGAAATAAATAGTACAAGGCCTGGGTTCCTCCTTAAAGACTTTCTCTCTTAACAAGCTGGGTGGCAGTGGGGGGAGTTTTGCTTCCCACTGCCTGCTCAGTGGTCAATACAGGGAGACAGTAGAGCCTAGTGGTCATGAGTATAGGCTGTGGAAGCCAGCAAACCTGGATCTGAATCCTGGCTTCCCCATTTCACCTTGTACAAATAATTTCCGAAAGCTAAGTTTATCTATAGATGGCGATAATACTCTGACCTCACAGGATTGCTGTGAGGATTTTAAAATGTACATAAAACTGTTTTCATAGAGCCTGGTCCATAATAAATTTCCCATATATGTTACCCATTATAGTTGGAATATAGGTTTAACTACTGAAACAAACCCAAAATGACAACAAAATAGAAGGCTATTCCTCTCTGGAATAACAGCGTGGGCATAAGCAGTTTGGGCTAGAATGGTAGCTACACAACATCAGGTCCCCAGACTCCCCCGTCCTGATGCTCTTCCCTCGGAGAGTTGCTTTGGGCCATGTAGACCAAGACAGCTCACCGTGACTTCCACATTCTAGACAGCTACAAGGGAAAAGGGGGCAGAGGGGCAGGTGCATAGATCACTTCCACTACCATCCACTGAACAAACTGCAGAGGACCACACCTAGCAGCAAGGGGAGCGAGGAAGTGTAGTCTTCACACTGGGTGAGCATGCACCAGTTAACATCAGGGCGCCCTTGGCTACAGTCCTGTCAGGAGAAGCGAGGTTATGCTGTAGTAACAAAGAGCCCTGCTATCTTGGTGGCTTAAAACCACAAGGTTAGTCTCTTATTTTTGCTGTTTATCTGGAGAGGGTTATCAGGGACTCTGCTCATCACAGACTTTCAAGGACCCAGGCCGAAGGGTAACCACTGCCTCAAATGTTTATGGCCTTTTTACCAGAGCAGTGAAAAGACCCCATAGGGGCTTGCACTGGCAACTGAATGCTCTAGTGTGGAAGTGACACCTTTCACTTCTGCTTGCAACTAATGGTCCAGAACTAGTCTCCCCCACCCATGAGGATCCAGAGTGTTTGGTCTGCCATGTGTATGGAAGCAAAGAAGAGCCAGATGTGGGGGAGCTACACCAGTGACTGCCACGCCAACATAACCCAGCCGTGTGTCTTCGCACAAGTTATTTATCGTCTCTTGGCATCAGTTTCTTTGTAGTAAAATAGGGATTATAATTAGTAGTACCCACTCTTCAAGGGAGTTATAAGGGCACGGCTTTTTTATAACCTGCCTGGCCAAGAGCAGAGGGACTGGGATGGACCCAAGCTGCTGGTTTACCCTTCAGGATCCTGTGTCAGCCAAGTGCCTATGTTCCTCTTTCAGACCGACTGTCCAGACTTCCACACGGAAAAGGTCATTGGCGCAGCGCCAGGAGCTCAGGGGGGTACCGAAGTCAGCGTGGAAGTCTATTTCGAGCCCAGCCACCTGGGTGAGACCAAGGGCATCCTGACCCTGTCATCACTTACTGGTGGGGAGTATACCATCCCCCTCTTCGGAATGGCCCTACCCCCCAAGCCGCAAGGTCCCTTCCTGATCCGAGCCGGGTACAGCATAGTCATCCCCTTCAAGAATGTTTTCTACCAAACGGTCTCGTTCTCCTTCATCGTGGAGAACCCAGCCTTCTCCGTCCGTGCCGTCGAGTCCATGCGGCCCAAGAAGATCAACAACATCACAGTCTCTTTTGATGGAAATCCATCGGGCAGCAAAATTCCCATCACCAGCAAGCTGATTGTGGCGTGCCCGCCCGGCGAAGGCAGAGAAACAGGAATTAAGTGGGTTTATTATCTGAAGGGCATCACCCCGTAGTGGGAGCCAGGGTCAGCTGCATTCAGGAAGAGCCATCTCCTCAGCCTTAATAACTGTGTATTGCTCTAGCCTGGCAAAGAGCAGAGAAAATAATCAGAATTCTTAAGGTACCGTTTTGTCCTCCTCATTCAATTATAAGGGCACTTATTTCCATATTATATGTATTCCAAGTATATGTATGAAATATATATATTCCATAGTAAACATGGTAACTATAAGAAACAGAGCTATACTTTGCAAGGGCAAGTCTCTGAATTTAGTTTTCTTAACATATCCTCAAAGCTCAAGTGCTATGTAATAATCTCATTTTTAATAAGATGACACAGGTATCACACTCGTGACCTATTGTGTAGCATGCGTGCATACACACACGTGCATGCATGTGCCCATGCATGAGGGTTCCCCTGCCTCCACCTCCTCCCCCCTGCTCATTCCCTACTGCCTCTCTGCAAGAGAGGGAGGAGCCATGAAAGAAGATGGCCTTTTGGGAATGAATGCTCCAAAGAAGTGGTTCTCGGAAATGGCCCCTGGACCAGCAGCATCAGCATCACCTGGGAATTTATTAAAAATGCAAATTCTCAGGCTACCCCAAACATATCAAGTCAGAAATTCCAGTAGTGTGGCCCAGAAACCCAGGATTTAACAAGAGTTTAAGGATACTCTCATACAGCCCAGTACACTCTACACACAGCTAGAACCAAATGAAGCTTTTTCTAAAGTATTCGCTGACTTAATAGTTCATTTTTGTAACCACTAAAGATGCTGCTAAATGTCATAAAGACAAAGAATTTAGATGAGATTTTCCCCAGTGGTTAAAGGAGCAAAGAAAGCACTAAGCAACAATCTAAGCAGACATGGAGATCAACGAGCTTGTACTGACGCAAATATGCTATCTGAATAAACCAGTGGTTCTCAAATTTAGCATCCATCAGAATCACCGAGGGGGCTTTTAAATCACAGACTGCTGCCCCCACCCTCAGAGGGCCGGATTTAGTAGGTTTGGGTGGGCTTGAGAATTTGCATATCTACCAAGCTCCTGCTGATGCTATTGATGCTGGCCTGAGAATTCCACCGCAGTCAGCACAGCTCTGAAGCCTCAGCCTCCCCACATCGGCACCACCGGGGAACTTGTTAGGAATGCAGGATCTCTCAACCCGCCCCAGACCTACTGAATCAAAATCCGCTGTAGCAGCATCTCCAGGAGACACTGTGCACAAGGCTGCCGTGAGGGCTGCTTTGAAGACCACTAGCAGAACTTGAGCTTTGTTGAATCCACAGCCCTAATGCTCTTCATTAGAGCCCAAGAGAGGAGTCTCGCCAACTCCGCTTGTGGCCTAGTTGATACAACTGGCCCTCCCCGAAATGTCCCTCTTCCCACCCACCCACCAGAGGCATATCGCTGGGGGTTGGGAAACAGTTGTCTCCATCACCGCTGTCTTCAACAGTTCTAAATCTAGTCTGATAAATGGTTATTAAGACCGAGGAAAAGATGGAGGAAGCTGTGTGAAAACTGGCTGAAACACCAGCGGTCAGAGCATGGGAAGACTCAGAGATTTCTCTAACTGTAAAGGTCAACACTTTGCTATGTTCCCTTGAAGCTGGAGGGCTCCAGCCACCACCCCAGACACTGGCTGCTATAGAAATTGGCCACTTTCCATTGTCACCACCGGCAAAATGGTGCCTTCAGGTGGCCCAGGGTAACTCCCCCTACCTCAGCGCTCTCCAGCTCTGAAACCAAAACCCAGAACCCAAGGCCTTCTAGATATGAATCGAGGAGGCAGTCCCTTCTTCCTGGGACCAAGAGCTCAGCTCAAGCCCTGCCCAAGCATGGACCCCCTGCCAGGATGAGTGGAGATAGGTACACATCTTCCCCTGGGGTCATTTCCATGCTTCCTCAAAAAGACAATAACGAAATCATTTCATATTGGCGAATTTGGAATAGCAAGCAGCTCAACTGAGGGTGGGGAGAGGCTTGGTGAAAACTAACATTCTGACAGAAGCAACTGGAAATCACCTTTGAAAGAACACATTCTCAGCAAAGCAGACCAGGAGACATCCCACTGAGGGGCACACAGAAAACATCAGGGCCACCAGGTGCCACAACTCTAGGGAGCATTGTGCACAGAATATGACGTGAATGGGGCCCCTGACATTGTTTGACACAGAAGCCCTGGTGAATGTGGCATCCAAAGTCTAACCACTTCTTTGAGGGAGACACACCTCAGGTCAGAAGTGATGATACTGTGTTGTCATTAGGGCCTGTCAGATCGCAAGAAATCTCAAGTCTAGGATTTCCCAAGCCTCTTATACCTTCAACATGTTACCCTGAAACTCCAGCAAAATTATACTCTTTGGAGACACCACTTTGCACAGTTCAAGATTTGGGTACCATTTCTTACAGTGTTACTAACTACAATATCCATAAATTGTGTAATAATAACCAGGTATCACACAGATACAGATGAGCTACAACTGGGAAATTATGGCCAGTGTGTGACCAGGCATATCGATTACCCACTAGTCCAGAAGAGTATGAGCATGACAGGCCTGACCAGGGTCAGAGGAGACGTGAGCACATAGAGAAGAAGGCAAGAGTAGCTTCTGGGCTTTATTTTCAGCACCACTGCCAGTCCAATTATGCATAAATAACCTCAATCAGTTCACATTTTCCAAGATAGAGAAATGAAGCCACTTCTTTCCAGGAACTTCTGAACTAAAGGTAGAACAAAGTATTGGTTTGGGCCCTGAGTAAGATACTGGTTTCTTAGCAACCTAGTCCAGAATGTGATTTCAGGAGAAAAGAATTCCTTCTGGTAAAAAAGAAAAAAAAAAAAACTTACTGTTTCAGTTATTAAAAACTGTATCACATACGACCTTTGGGGAATTCAGTTAACCTTTAAGAAAAAGCCAAACCAAACAGCAAAAGAAACAGATGAGATGTTAAATTAGATATGAATCCAGTGGAAATGAATACACACTGGAGAAATAGATCCACATTATTCCCATTGATTTGATTTTTTGTTTGTTTTACATCAATCATCATCAAAATCCTAAAGACATAAACCTTGCAAAACATTTGGAAATGTCCTTATCGGTGCTACTTGGTATCGAGGTAAGAGGTGGAAACCATTAAGAAATATATTTTTCTCTGGAGATGTATCTATATTTGGAGCAGTTTTCAGGTTGTTAGTGAACCCACTTTCATTCATTGAACTGTATTGGCAAAGGTATTAAAAGCTGTGAAAATCCCACCAGTAAAGGAGTGCACATTTTTCACAGATTTTTCTAGACATAATCCTCCATGAATTACAGAGTTTGGGGTTAGCTTCTGTATGTGTTTTCTATGGCTGCATTACAAATTACCACAAACCTAGCAGCTTAAAACAACACAAATTTCTTATTCCACAGTTTCCATGGGTCAGGAATGGACTGAACTGGGTTCCTGGCTCAGGGTCCCCCAGGTTGAAATCAAGATGCCAGCCAGCTTCATCCTAATCTGGAGGCTCAACTAGGGAAATGCCCGCTTCCAAGCTTCCTCAAGTGTGTTGACAAAATTCATTTTCTTGCAGCCATATGACTGAAATCTCCATTTTCCTGGCAAATGACAACAGGGGACCACTCTAAGGTCCTTATCATGTGGTCCATCACAGTTCACTATTGTTACTGTTTACTCTTCAAGGCCAGCAGAATCTCTCTCCTACTTCAAATCTCTTCTAACTTCTTTTAAGGCCTCATCTGATTAGGTCAGACCCACCCAGGATAATTTCCATTTTAATCAACTCGAAGTCAACTGCTTAGGGATCTTAATTACATCTGAAAAATCTCTCTGCTACATAACACAATAATTGTTGGAGTGACAGCCCATCATATTTACAAGTCTTGGCCACACTCCAGGGGAAAGGATTATACAGGGCATGTATCCAAAGGGGTGAGACCCTTGGGGGCCATCTTAGCATTCTGCCTATGATAACCCCTCCTTTGTGTCCCCATTGATTCTAATCTACGGAGTATAACTAAAGAGTATACTCCAGTTTCAAGATTGTTATAAGCTTTACAGGTATACTTTTCATTCATTAGAGAAAAGCATCATCATATGTTACGTTCATATGTAATACCCATTGGGCCCCACTGTGGTCTTGCCCTGAAGACCTTGTCCGCTATGGAAGCTCACAATAAGGAACTCTGATGCATCTCCCTCTTACTGAATCTTCAGCCATATTACATCCATAAAGTGCTTTTTAAAAATTTACCATATGGTTTCAATTTCTATTCTACCATTTAGTGTGACTCAGAGCACCTGGAGGGTCTGCTTTATAGTGGATCCATCTGGAGACCTATACCCAACAGATTTAGGGTTTCTGCTATCTGTAACCTACCCCTTCCAGGTATCAGAGCATGGTAAATACATCCCAAGTCCCAAATAAGGGACAGTCACTGTCGGCACCTGAGATTTTAGGTAGTAGACAATACTGCTTTTAATTGAGAATTTAATTTTTTTTAAGAAAAATATACAACTATTAAAACGCATGATTTTAGGGCATAAGCAAGAATGAAGTAGGAATTTAAGATTTTGAGTTGATTTGAGACAAATTTTTTTTAATAGTACAAGTGTCTAGGAAATGGCAAAAATCATGGCGGTGTCACTACAATTTGAAAAACATTGGTATATGCAAAATTGACTGGTGACTAGTGAATAAACTAGTGGATTCGGTTAGTACTGAATAAATTATGCTAAATAAATCAGGCTCCAAAAGCCCCTTCCTTCTTACGAACGTCTACAAAAACTCACTGTGCCCCAAGCCTACCTCACACAGGAAACTGAGCTCAAGAGATACACGCCCACATGGAGCAGGTCTCACACTAGATTCAGGCAATGAGGGTGGAAAGAGAGGAGGAGCCTTGCGGGGGCGGGGCCAAACCACTAGCGGCCTGCGTGGGGCGTGGCTAACGAGGGGCGGATCCTCGAGGCGGAAGACGGAAATTGCTGTGAAGTCATGTGATCCGACAAATATGGCCGCTACCCTTTGAGCACGGCAGGTGCGGCAGGTGCGGGGCGGGAACTGGTCGCGTGAGCTGTAGGGTGGCTGGGAGCAAGTGTGCGGGGGCGGGGTCCAGGCTCGGTTTCCCAGGGTGGCACACGGCGGCGGAGCGAGGCAGGCAAGCCCGGGGCGGCGTGGTCCATGAGCCGAAGCCGGAGGCAGCGCGGAGCCGCAAACTCCCCTGGCCCCCGGCGCGACCCGGGCTGAGGAGTCGCGAGGCTCCGGGGAACACCCGGAGCTGCCACCATGAACCCCGAGAAGGACTTCGCGCCGCTCACGCCCAACATCGTGCGCGCCCTAAATGACAAGCTCTACGAAAAGCGGAAGGTGGCAGCGCTGGAGATTGAAAAGTAAGAGCCGCGGGCAAGCAGGGTTGGGCGTGGGGAGCGGAGGCGAGTTATACAGGAGTCCGGCTCCCCAAGGGAACAGCTCACGCCTTTCCAGCCGGTGTTGCTTCTGCAGGTTTAAGAGCAGGAGATTGGGAATCCCAGCTTTGCTTCGACTGGTTGTGTGACTTCGGCCAAGTTAATTAACCTTCTGGTGCCCAAAGGGCTGCCATAAGAATCAAGTGACAGGGTATATGTATGCTTAGTTCTTAGCACAGTGCCTGGAACATGGTGCATGCTCAGTGTGGTCTCCATCAAAACCAGCAAATCAGAAAGTGGCCTTTGATGGGAGGGAGGTGGGAAGCACTAATTTGCTGAATTGACCTGCCTCATTTCTTACTCAGCTTCTGAGAAGTGAAAGGGACCGTTAGGTGACCAAGTGGAGAAATCAGATTCGAAATCTGAAGGCTCAGAGGGCTGTTTATCTGTCATGTCACCCTTACTTGAAAGTAGAAGTAGGAATAGCTTGACCTTTTTATGCTTCTGCATTCTTATTACATGTGTGTGTAACCATGATCTGACATTGTTTTATTTTCCAATGTATAAAATAAGTTGTTTAACTGGGAACATTTTGTTAAGATTTTTCTGCTATTACTTTACATTTGTATTTTTTTTCCAGTCAGATCTTTGTGATAAAGTCAGGGTTGATTTCAGAAGAGTGGAAAGGAGCAGGTTATAAAACTGGAAGAATTGTCTAAGAGTCAAGAAATGTGGGCCATAGTTCTGCCCTGTCCAGTAGTGTAGCCACTGGCCATGTGTAGCTGTTTACAGTGAAATTATTAAAGATAAGATAAAAAATTATAATCCAGTTCCTCAGTCACACTCCTCATATTTCACATGTTCAATAGCCACATGTGGTTATTGGCCACCATAATGGACAGCACAGACTTTGAACTATTTCCATCGCTGTAGAATGCTGTTGGACAGCTCTGAACTAGTCCGTGGTGTGACACTCAGTCTTTGACTTTGGGCGAATTCCTTAACTTAGGGTTTCATAATCTCAGCACTACTGACATTTTGGTTGTGGGGGCTGTCCTGTGTGTTGTAAGAATTCTAACAGCATCCCTGTTCTCTAACCACTAGACACATTTAGCATTTTATCAGTTCTAACAACCAAAAATGTCTCCACACATTGCCAGATGTCTCCTGGGGGTACAGAATCGCCTCAGTTGAGAACCAGTTCCTTAACTGCTTTGGGTTTTAGTTTCCTCCTCAACTAAAGGGTTGCACTTTGCTAAGAGGACCCTCCCATTCGGCTCTAAGATTCAGCATGTCCAAAAACACGTACCTTCTTCTCTCATCAAGCACCATTTTCCTGACTACTCTCGTTTCGTACTGCTTCTTGTTTATACCCTGAATCTCACTTAGGCTAGCAAGTCTTAATGACGAGTTTCCCTATATTGATAGGAGGCCAGAGCCGATGTATAGATGTGGCTCCCTGTCCGTAGGCTTGGCAGCTGCATTGACACCCAGTTTTGAACATCACCCACTCTGCTTCTCAGGAATGTCTGGTTTTATTGCAGCTTCAATCATCTGTTGAGCCCTTGACTAGAGGTGTTTATCTCAGGATTATTGTTGCCTCTAGCACAACCTGTATAAGTGCTCTCACTCTGCAAGCTCTCCTGTAAGGGTTTTGACTTTAATTGGATTTGATTTGTATTCCACATTGTCCTTGATTCGAGGAATTCAGAGAAACCCCCTTGGGCCTTAACTGGTGTGAGAACTCCTTAAGAGCACAGAACCTGTTGTATTTATGCTCAGCACTTAGCACAGTGTCTGGTGCCATTTGACAGTGTCTAAATGAATGACCACACACATCTTCAGTGAGGAACATTGCAGTCTAAAGACTTTGCTACTCAAAAGTGTAGCCCACAGACCAGCCGCATCAGGCTCACCTAGGAGCTTGTTAGAGATTCTCTAGCCTCACCTCAGATCTGTGAATCAGAATCTGCATTTTCACAAGATCCCTGGGTGATTTGTGTGCACGTTAAAGTTCTAGAAGCACTGGCCTAGAAGATCCTACCATCAGTTTCTAGCCTTCTTCAGCCACATTTGGAATGAGGAGTGTCCTGTTTGATATGTTCCTCAGAGTGCAGTAGCCCCCCCATTATCCGGGGGGATACATTCCAAGTCCCCCAGTGGACACCTGGAACCTCAGATAGTAGCAACTCCTATATATACTATGCTTTTTCCTATACAAATATATCTACGATAAAGTTTGATTTATAATTCAGGTACAGTAAGAGATTAGCAATAACTAACAAAATAGAACAAATATAATACACTGTATAAAGTTATATGAATGTGGTCTCTCTCAAAATATCTTATTATAAGTTTGCACAGCGTGGATATGTTGGACAAAGGGATGATTCACGTCTCGGGCAGGAAAACAGGATTTCATCAGAACGGCATGCAATTTACAAGTTTTAAATTGCTCACTTCTGGAATTTTCCATTTAATATTTTTGGACCACAGTTAACCATGGGAAACTGAAACTGCAGATAAGAAGACTGCTATACAGTCAGTCTCCTTGGGGTTTAGGATTTCAACACATTAATTTGGGTAGAGGGACGTAATTCAGTCTGTAACAGTGATCATAAAAAAAAAAAAAAAAGTAATCGTGTGTAAAGCACTGTTTGCTTTGTGGGTAGGAGGATAGAGAAGCTTTTTTTGTTTGGACGTTGTATGTCCCTCATCTCATTTATTTCACATGGCTGCCATGTAAGCTCGGTAGTGTTACCCCATTTCACAGATGAGGAAACAGGCTTCTTGAGGTTAAGAATCTTCCCAAGGTTTCACAAGGTTTAGCTAGAACCTAAATCAGAAACCTAGGTTCTTCTGTCTCAAAAGGCTTCCCCACCAGGATGAGTAGTTTTCCCTACCAAAAAGAAGACATATATTTAATTTATAAATTTTCACAATTGAACATCTATCTCCATGGTTATTTTAACTGCCACTTTCAGTTTTCCAGGACCCATTCTGCTCAGGTGACAGAGCCAGTGCTGCATATGGTGTTCCAATGAGGGATTAAAATTTTTAATAAGGGGAAGGTGTTTTATCTTGACGGCAGACCTCTCAGACACTAAAAGTGCAAAGAGTTGGATGCTTGGTCATCTGAAGGGCCCCTAGACTCTAGAATCTCGAGACCAGGCTGTATTCCATGACCAGGATCTGATGGCTAAATGCGTGAGCCTGTTGTGCACAGTCCTTGATGCTTTAAGCCCCACACATGCCCACTCAATTTTCTAAAGGACAAGGCACTTCAGCCAAGATTTTAGAATCGCTGTTTCAGGTTTTGTGAGCTCTCAATTTCAGAGAATGTAGTCCAATCAGTTCTGACAAAAAAAGTTGGTAATACCCCAGGCTCTGCTGTCCAGGAGAGTCCAGTGTGGGGGAGAAATGCCAGCCGACACTCAGATAAATGGGTGCCACTTTGCTAGAAGTGCTGTGCTCACAGAGTGGCGGCAGAGCCCCCTGACTTCAGGCTGGGAGAGATGGTGCCCTTCATGGTAACCAGGGATGGGCTTAGTGCCAAGTCTCTAGTGTTTCTGAACTTGGAGTTCTAAAAGCCAGCAAATGTAGGTACGTGGGCCATACCCCCTGAGAACACTGAAGCCCAAGAGCAGACTTATGGGAATAGAGCTCCTGAATCATGCGTCCTCGTCTGTCAAGTCTCTAGTGTTTCTGAACTTGGAGTTCTAAAAGCCAGCAAATGTAGGTACGTGGGCCATACCCCCTGAGAACACTGAAGCCCAAGAGCAGACTTATGGGAATAGAGCTCCTGAATCATGCGTCCTCGCCTTGCCCGCTGGGGAAGGGACTGGTGGGGAGCAGTGATCCCTGGAGCTCTGTGATTAGATAAAGGTTGAACTATTGAGTATGACCTGGCTTTTTTGGAACCTACCACTTTTGGGGGGAGACACTAATTATATCCAAGTGGCTTAAGGCAATTTTTGGAATGTGGGTCCGAATTCCACCCAGCTCAGCTCTTTATTAGCAGCGGGACCCTCAGCGAATTATTTAATCCGGGGGTCACAGACTGGCACCAGGGACTGTGTCCTGCTGTAAGACCCATTTGCTTTGGCCTGGATCACAGGGTATTTAAAATTGAGAAATTCTCCAATTGGGGCTCCGTGGGGCCCACATTCCAACATGACAGATCAGGAGGACATTGGAGCCTCCCACTCCCCTTCCCAGCCAGGACATGGGCTCCCCAGCTGGCTTCCTGCGTGGGCAAGTTCACCACAGCCTGTCTTATGTCTCTTGGCCTTCTCACTTGTATCTCTTGCCTGGACCCTGTAGGCCTGTGAGTTTGTGACCTCTGGTTTCGCCTCCCTATGCCTCAGTTTCCTCCTCTTAAAACAATGCATCTTAAAAACAAGTGAAAGAAGCCAGTCACAAAAGGCCACGTGTTATATGATTTTATTTATATGAAATATCTAGAATAGGCAAATCCATAGAAACAGGCTAAGATGAGTGGTTGCCTAGGGCTTAGGGGAGGGGGTTAGGGGACAATGGGGAGTGGGTGCAGGGTTTCTTTTTAGGATAATAAAAAATATTGTAAAATTGGTTGTGGTGATGTTTGCATAACTTTGTGAATACACTAAAAACCACTGAATCGTACACGTTAAAAGTGAATTTGAGTATGTCAGTTATATCTCGGTTTTCAAAAGTAAGAATGTTTGTAGTGTTTTGTTACAGTGTGAGGGAAGCCCTCATTAAGTGGTCACAATTATTGTCACCTGAGATCCAAATGTGCCTCCTGCTGTCTCTGATTCGTTTCTCCTTTATAGTTTTTCCACAGATTATATCCAGTGGATACTTGGTATGTTTTGTCAGTTAACTCTTAGGACTTTTCAGAAGGTCTTTGGCCCTTGCTCAGAGGCAAATGTTATGCTTTTCCCATTCAGTTATTGGAGACTAGCGAGCAAATGGAAACCAGATTACTTAAATACTCAGCAGATGGAGGAGATGTTTACCTAGATTCTCTTTGGGAAATTGCTGCCCGGATATGCCATCTGAATATAGCACGTGACAATGGAGAACTGGGATGGATAATTGGACTTGCCAGGGCGGAAACAAAAAAACCAGCAGCCCCAAATCCAAGCTGAAAGTTGTATAACAGGCATAAACACAGCTCTGGATTTATTTTTCTTTTTCTGTCTTTTTTGGAGCCTGGAGCATGGCACATTCTCAGTCAACATTTAGTGAATGAACATGATCATGAGTGTTGTATATAAAATCACAGTTTGTCTTTCTGATTCTGACTTTGTGCTAATACTGTTATATGAGCGTATGCAATAGGGAGCGCATTACATGCGTCATCTCATTCTCTCAAAACATGTAAACTCATTGAAATTATTAGCCCCACCTTATGGCCAGGATGTCTCCTCTGAAGATATAGGAACATGAGTGTAGTAACTAAAACCTCTGCCATCTACTGCCTGGGACATTTGGATATCACCAAATGAAATGGGATTGAGGTTAAATGAAATAATAAATGTAAAGTGCCTGGCACCCAGTAGGCACCCAATAGGTGGTAGCTCTTTTATTTGAGGAGGGGAATAGTGTAACATAATGGGTAAGATTTTAGACCTTGGAGTCAGAAAAACCTAGTTTTGATTTCATTGCCTACCATCTATAAGTCGTGTGACCTTGTGTGTTTCTGAATGTTATCGAGCCTCAGTCTCCCCATCTGTAAAATGGGCATCGTAGTACCTAACTCAGTGGTTTGTTTGAAGGTTTAAATTAGATAATGCATGTAAAGCATCCAGCACATTACCTGGCATACAGGAAGTGCTCAGCAAATGGTTATCTCTTTTCTGCCTTCATAGTAGAAGCCCAGCTCTAGAACTTCATTTCAAAACATCTGAAGTACGTGCCTCATCTGTACTGCTGTGTGTGGTAGAGGAATGCTTCCAGGATATCTGAATGCTGAACGGTGTGGGGAAATGTACAGAGAAAGCTGCTTGCACTTGGAGCCTTGGTTCTACTCAAGGGAAGTCCCCTCTGTAACCGGGTGTGTTCGCTTTGCAGCTTATGTAGCTCAAGAAGATGGGAGAAGGGAGCTGGCCCGCATTTGAAAGGGCATGGGCTGTGGGTATGTCAGGGTTCAGATGCTTAGGAAAGGGACTTAGTTTCCCTGAGGCTGTGTTTCAAATCTGGAAGATGAGATAATAATAACTACAGACAGAGGTCGTTCCAAGGAATAACTGAAATATTTAGCATAGTGTGTGCTAAGCAAGTGGTCAACTCACCAGTCCTCGTGCGGTCTGCGATTGTCCCTGTGCTGTGTCACCAGAGGCCAAGAGGTCCAATGAGGAGCTGTGGTTATGTTGCTAGAACAGTGGTCCCAGATTCCCCTTTGGCTGATGATGATTCCAAATGCGTCCTGTCTGTGGCTCCTTCTCCTATCAGGGAGGGAGTAGCCGGTGTGGCACTTCGTGATGTTGGGGTGGTGTCACAAGCTTACACTTGGCCAGCATTGGGATTTGTGCCTTCTGAGGAATGGGTGTTTCTGCCATCTTGCAACACCTCTGACCAGTTGAGAGTGGGGGCTCTGAGCAACCTCTAGTGCAGCAGTCTCCAGCCTTTTTGACACCAGGGACTGGTGCTTCTATGAGAATCTAATGCCCGATGAGCTGAGGCAGAGCTGAGGTGGTGATGCTAGTGCTGGGGAGTGGCTGCAAATACAGATGAAGTTTCGCTTGCCCACCTGTCATCTTCTGCAGTGCAGCCTGGGGGTTGGTAACCCCTGCTCTAGAGGACACTTTGTACGCCATGGTTTTCAACACTTTTTAGAGGAAGCCAGGCAGAAGCAGATTCTCTCCTCTGGTACATAGAACAGTGATGCCTGTGACCTTTACGTCAGTGGAGGTCCCGGGGATTTGTGAGCGTGAGAGTTTCTGGGCCAGATATTACCTTCAAAACTAGTTCAGCCTCAGACCCCCCACCTGTGGCTTGCAACCTATAGATGAAAGAGGAGACAGTGTGGTCTTTTGAAGAGAGACTAGGCATGACATTGAGGCTCCTGGATTTCACACATCACTTACTCTGTCTCTCTTTTAGTTGCGCTTTTTCCTCTGATGTTCTCTGTGAAGCAGGGAGGCCAAGTGCTCTTGATTTGGGCTGCTTTGGAACACCTGGAGATGGGGTTAGAGCACCCCTTCACCTCTTGGCAGGTGTCCTTCAGGTCTGGTGACCTGGGCCGTTCTCAGTGTGCATTTTGGAATCCAGGTAATGATAACTTAAATTATAACAGTAGAGTCTTAGGACCATCCAAATACGATACCGATTAACCCAACAGGTTAGATTTAGCTTAGCAGACCCCGCCACCTGTGGCTTGCAACCTATAGATGAAAGAGGAGACAGTGTGGTCTCCAATATATGTCGCCAATATACAGCAGGGGCTTCACCTTTGCCTGTGCCATCTTTTGCCGTGCTGGCTGTCACAGATTCATTCCCAGGTGGATGTTTGCTGATTTCTCACTCCCTGTGCAGAGCACTAGACTCAGAGAGAAGGCTGGCACAAGAGATGCAGAAAATCATGGCACCAGTTTGTCCTCAAGGGCTTTATCAAGGAGCTGTGGAGATAGAAGTGTACACATGAGAAGGAATTGGTGACATTTGCCAGTGCCTTGCTGGGTATAGAATGAGGGGTCACTGAATCCTTAGTGTTCAGAGGGAGGAGTGATCACTTCTTGGGATGGTCAGGAAAAGCAGGGGGTTGGATTTGAGCTGGATTTTGAAGGCTGAATAGGATGTGGGGCAGACAGGAAGTATATAAGGAGTAGACCAAGCCAGGCCCAGTGAGAAGGTGGGTCTCTTTGGAGTGGAAAGTTATGACGGGCAGCTGAGCAGAGAGACTAGAGAGACCCGAAGGCCCTGCTTTGTTTGCCCTGAGTGCCAGGTAAGGAGCGTGGGCTTGATTCATGGGACAGCTCTTCCTGCTGTGGCCCAGGGGTTGACCGACGGGGCCGGCCAGGGCCAGTGTTATCCGAGCCAATGGTATTGGTGAGAACATGTTCTCATGGTTTCCTCTCCCGAGCGAACCATCGTTTGTCATTGTCCGTCTTGTGTTCCTGGACGTGAAGACTATTCTGCTCCTAATTACAAGGGTGCAGACAGTAGAGACTTGGGGTTCCAAAGCTCAAGACTTGAACGGGCCATCATTTTTGCAGTGGCCTGGGGTTCCCTGAGTTGAGCACTGGTAGGATTCGGGTTTGGGGAGGCCTCCCAGGTGGTGCAGAGTAAATGAGAAAGGTGCTGCTGGGCCTGCGCAGTCGGGGGAGTGCTGAACACAAAGACCCCCCGTCCCCAGCCCATCTCCTCGCTTCCGGAACCCTTCAGAACCCTCTCAAATGCTTACCCTCATGAAGCCACACCTGATTCCCTCCCCACCAAGGATACTAGTCGTGCTCTTTCTTGCCTGCCCCCTCCTCATTTTTCACTCATCTCACCAGAATTTTTTTCTCTGCTGTGTATGAAAGTCCTTACATACTCTCGTATTTCCTCCCCTTCCCCCGGAGAGAGCCCCTCACAGATGGGGAGTGCCCCTCACAGCCGGAGAGAGCCCCTCACAGATGGGGAGTGCATCCCATAGCCTGACTCTAGAACTGGGAAGAATGCCCTTTCCAATTGCTCAGGAACCGTTTGTGACCTGGAACAGGAGACAGGCGAGGAGGAGGTGGCTCCAGGATGGCCTGTGCTGCTGGCAGGCTGGATCTTCTTTGGGTACCTTGCTAAGGCTTTGTGAATGTCCTCACTCCCGCTCCTGGTGCTGACACATACCAAGCAGAAACATGGTCTGGCTTCCCCGGGGGTGCTGTTGGCAGCCAGAGTACCCAGGCAGGCTTTCCGGGCAGGAGTGCGAGGCACAACTGCTTTCAGTGATTCCCCCATCCTGGACTCCTCAAGAATAAGGAGACACGGGTTCTAGATCTTTGTGGAATTTAAGAAACTTCAGTAGTTTTCATCAAAGGTATTTTAAGCTCAAGCTAGAAACAAGTCATCCTCAGTTCTCAGACTAGTCACAAATTCTTCAGGCAGTGTGAAATCTCAGATCCAACCTCATAGGATTAAAAATATCTCCAGCAGCTGCATTGGCCGGGAATCGAACCCGGGCCTCCCGCGTGGCAGGCGAGAATTCTACCACTGAACCACCAATGCTCCAGCTGTGTGAGCACCTCCCTTTTATCCCAGTCCTGAGCCTCCTTGTTTATATGCTGACTCAAAAATATAAGGCCAGACTCTTGTGCTGCCACATCAGCACAGCTGCAAGAACACAAAGCTTGTGTTCCATATCAGGAAGGAGAAAGCAGGAGGCAGAAGAATGTGTAGTTGATTGGCCTTCAGACTTCAGGACAGAAACTATAGCTCAAGTTTTTCCTTCTCAGTAACAAAAAGCACACTGAGAATTTGGGTGACTCTCTCCCTTCTGTTGTGTGGGTCTTCTCATTCCATATTCACATGTGTGCTGAGCTATTTTACAGTTTTCGCCCCAACTTCTTGCTAGAGACTGGCCAAGGCTGAGGGAACACAGCAGGAGTCCCCCACTGGTGAAGGGCATGAAGACCTTGGTCCCAGCAGCCAGTAGTACCTCTCTGGAGAACCCAGCTGCTATTTGTGAGCTCACCAAGCAAGGAATTGTGGTTAGAGAGTCACAGCCCCCTTGGCTGCTGCAATAGCAGGACGGCTCCTCCAGCAGCATCTCTGTGTGAGGAGGAATCCTGCCAGGAAAAAAAGCAAAGTGGCCAGCACTGCATTGGCCAGGAATCGAACCTGGGCTTCCCACGTGGCGGGCAAGAATTCTACCACTGAACCATCAATGCAACAGTTGTTTTCCTGTTCATCTGCACTGCTTTTCTGAAGGGCATGTATCTGTCCATACTCAAAGAGGAGCCCTGGCAGATGACTGGGCCGCTGAGCCTCACCTGGCTGGTTTGTCCAGTTTGGGAAACCAAACAGATTTATATAGAACCATCCTTGCTGGGCCTTATTATGCTACTTTGGAAGTGAGGGCCTTTGGAACTGGCACCGAGGCCCTTGGTTCGTCCACAGCCCTCAGCCCCCTGGGGTGGGCTTGGTGGAATCATCCTGTAAAGTCAAAGATTAAAGCACATCACAGGCCATTTGTTCAGCTGCTTCCTAAAATGCGTGTCTTAGCTCCCACATCTGCCATCTTAGGAGCCAGGCCTGTTTTGTTCACCTGTTTGCACAGTGCCTGGCACAGAAACCCCATGTGGTTTGCCGTATTAAATATTTATCAAACCCTGTCCAACCCCTCATAGAACAGCCTTTTTGCAGGAGTGCTCACTGCCTCATAGGGCAGCACATTTATGTTTGAACAGCTCTAGTATAGCAGGTTCCTGACACTGACCTAGAACCACACAGACTAAATGATTCCTTTTGGACTTGACTGTCCTTAAAATTCTTCAAGTCAACTTGAAACCTCCATTTATGCAACAGGCAAGCAGCGTACCGGCCATGATAGACACAAAGCAGTTAGACAGTGAGTCTACACACTGCTGCGAAAAGTCCCTAATCTGGAGCCCACCCTCATCACACCTTCATCTGCTGCACTGGTACCAGCCCCTCATGCCCGGATAATGGGATGGTCAAAATTCCCGAAGGGCAGAGTGTCTCAGCCTCTCTGTCCACTGGGCTCTGAAAACAGACACTGGTCCCTGACAGAACCGGGCCGTCCTTTACTCTCCACCACTCCAGGCAGGGCCTGCCCTGGGAGCATCCCGGGGGTGATCCCAGACATGGCCTCCCTCAGATGTCCTTCCCCCGTTAGCATCACTCTCCATGTAGACACCTCAGGCGTATCTGTGCTTCCTTTCCTCTCCCCATTACCTGGGCTTCTAAGGTTTTTTTGTTCAACAGGCCCTTCCTGCTCTTTGCCATGGCCTCAGCCATACATCAGGCCCTCCTTCCTGCCCCTGATAGCTGTGGTGTTCTCCTGCGGGGCTTTTTCCGTTTTCTTCGGTCCTGCCAGCGCCCCCGACCCAGCCCAGCCTCTCCAGGCCGCCACCAGAAGTACCTGTTACCTCACTGGAAAACTTTCACAGGATTTTTTCCTTTAACTGTCTCTAGTCATTCCTTCTACACACCAGACTCCTCCTCCTCCTCTAAATATGCCATGTCTTCTCAGAGCTCCTTGGCCAGGCTCTTCCCTGTGCCTGCGTGCCATGCCCCGCCTTCTTTGTTCTTCGCCTGAAAAATGCCTGCTGATCTTTCTAAGATCCGACTCAAACGACACTTCCCAGTCAGCCCGAGGAGATTAGTCTATGGCATTTTTCTTGCTTCTGTCACTTGCGCCTTGTTGCTGCAATTACATACTTGTGTGTGGATCTTGCTCGTTGAACTGGGGCCTGATTCAGCACCATCCCTGGAAATAAGGACACAGACCTAGTGAACCTCTTAGGTGCTCAAATGGAGGGTTGAACGAGTGTTGAATGAAGATGGCTGATCGACTGATGACGCATTGTAGTTTTTGTTCCCCAATAGGTTGTTCTCTTGAATTCTGTCCGTTTCTCAGAATTGAGATAGTTCCATTGTTACTCATTCCATTGTACGCAAAGGGAAACTGAGATCCAGAATAGGGAAACAGCTGTGACCCAGCCCAGGCCTCCCCGTCAGCAGCAGAACTGGGAAGCCTACCCTGAGATGCCTGATCCCTACTTCTCTTTCAAACAAGTCATCTTCCTCCCCGCTCCAGGCCCTGGAGCCAGCAGCAGGGGTCCCGTGATTCCACTGGTCCTACAGCCCCCCTCCTTTCTCTCTCCAGGCTGGTTCGGGAGTTCGTGGCCCAGAACAACACAGTGCAAATCAAGCATGTGATCCAGACTCTGTCTCAGGAATTTGCCCTGTCTCAGCACCCCCACAGCCGGAAAGGGGGCCTCATCGGCCTGGCCGCCTGTTCCATCGCACTGGGCAAGGTGGGCCTGGAGGGACAGACACAGCAGCGATGGCCTTGACTCGGATCTGAGACCCAGCAGGATGTTGCATGCCTATATTTTATTGCTGTTGTCGCCACACCTGACGTAGCAAGGTCTTGCAGCCTTGTTCCCTGGCGTGGCCCCTGTCCTAGGAGGCCAGCCTGCAAGGGTCTTTAAACCTAGCCCCACACAGAGGCCTCAGGCCTCCCAAGGGAGCTGGGATGTCACCTGGCACCGGGAGCTGGGGGCTGGCCTCCTTTGAGCTGTTTTTCCTCCTGCCCCACCACAGGACTCGGGCCTCTACCTGAAGGAGTTGATCGAGCCGGTGCTGGCCTGCTTCAATGACGCGGACAGCAGGCTGCGCTACTACGCCTGTGAGGCCCTCTACAACATCGTCAAGGTGGCCCGGGGCGCCGTGCTCCCCCACTTCAACGTGCTCTTTGACGGGCTGAGTAAGGTGACCACTCCTCACCGTAGCGGGGCTGAGCTCACTCCACCACCTAACTTGACCTTCCAGGACCTCGAGTGCTTGGGTCCCTTTTCCTAGATGCAGACAGGCCGATAAACACACGGCTGCCAGGGGCACCGGTTGTCTGTTCAATCTAATCATTTTTTTTAATGGGCTTATATTTACATTTTTTTCCATTTCTCTATTAATTTATCCTCATTGCATTTTAGGAAAGTATCAGTCTACCACAAATTGGAGGGAAAAAACTAACAGTTTGAAACACACTAACCTCCCTTGTAGAAGGTCAAGATAGTAAAGCCATATACAGACCGTATTTCCCCTGCGAGGAGAGCATTAGCCCGTAAGATCTGAAAGAAACTCCCCTTAGAAAGGCTTTGGAGTCCCTAGCACCTGCCTCGGCTCCTCTCTCAGCTCCTTGTAGCTCCCTGCCCAGGCACCGAGCCTCCTGAAGCTCTATTGCCCTGCTCATTGCCACAGTTGTTTCTAGAGTATCAGCGTCACAGCTGCCTTGGTCCCCTCCTTCAGGAGTGGAGAGAGGACCAGCATTCTAAGATTGGAAACCCCTGAGGAAGGCCAGTGATATGTAACTATCCGACCCGGTGGCAGCAGGTCACAGGGCCCCCAGCGGGTCCCAGAGGTCCCTGACCAGAATAGGGAAGTCCACTACATCTCACTTCTTGGCCAGGTTCCATTTTGCCCACCCCCACTTCCCTACCTTCCTTCGACTTATTTACTGAAAGAAGTGTGCATTCAGTGTTCCAAGCTGCACCAGAGCCTTGGCTGTGGGTTTTCAGTAGATTCCTTGTCTTGAATCTTGACCTTGACCATCTCTCTCCCTCTATGTGTCTCGTAGTTGGCTGCTGACCCAGACCCCAATGTGAAAAGTGGATCTGAGCTCCTAGACCGCCTTTTAAAGGTATTTGTACTTGGTCCCCACTTTTCTTTTTAGAATCTGTTTCTTGCATCTGTCCGTACAGTTTATAAATTCTGTCATTGGGGATGCTCTTTGTAATTTGTTTATTTAAAATTTTCCATTTACCCACAATAAAATTGACTCTTTGGCGGACAGTTCTGTGACGAGTATATAGTATATAGCAGCAGCACAATCAAAATGCAGGACTGTTCTATCACCCCTGTACATACCTTGTGCCACCCCCACCCAGGGCAGAGGAGACTGCCTGTGGCCTCCCACGCCACCTTGCCCCCGACAGGAGACTGCTTATGCTGAGCTCACAAGGGTATTCAATCCAGATCGCAGAGACACAAGATTACTCATTTGATTAGTTCTCTTGGCTTTGATTCCTGCTTTGAATGGAATCAGTTTTGCTTATCCTCTGGCCTGGGAGACAGTGGATGCTCTGAGGACCTCTCCTGCCTGGCTTAGGCTCTGCCATTTTTCTCTGACTGCCTGACTCCCAGAGCCAGCCCTGAACCAGTACTTAAGCCAGGTCAGGCAGCCCCTGGTCACTAGCTGTCACTCAGCAGTTCACGTGCCTTTGATTCGCAGGACATCGTGACGGAGAGCAACAAGTTTGACCTGGTGGGCTTCATTCCCTTGTTGCGGGAGAGGATTTACTCCAACAACCAGTACGCCCGGCAGTTCATCATCTCCTGGGTGAGGACTTGGCCCCACACGTTTCCCAGCCGTGATGAGCCTCTGGTTTAGTGACAGCTGCTCTCTGACACACCCCGGGCAGATCCTGTGGCTGCAGAGAAGCCTCACTGTTATCCCTCTGAAGCCAGTGACTCCAGATAATCTGAAAACACATTTGTTCAGCTCGGCCCCCAGACCCATTATACCTGCGCCTGACGAGGATTCAATTCTTTCTTTTTCCTGGGAAACCCAATTCCCTTTTGAAGCCAATAGTGCTACTTCTGGCAGTCACACCTCTTCTTACCTTGTCTGTCCTTTCCCATGTACTGCTTTTGCCCTAGGTATCTCAATTTCCTGCAGTTAAATTACTATTCCTCTGCACTAGCAATAGCTGCTAGCACCCCTCTTGCCATGGGACACCCGCAGCACCATAAAACGCTGCCTCAGCAGGTCCCCCTTCCCACTGCCCAGTCCCAAAGGATTGGTGAAGAGACAAAGGTTCTCAGGCTGGTGTAACTTTCTCTCCTGGTTTCTTCCCCTGGGTCAGATCCTGGTTCTGGAGTCTGTGCCAGACATTAACCTGCTGGATTATTTGCCAGAGATCCTGGATGGACTCTTCCAGATCCTGGGTGACAATGGCAAAGAAATTCGGAAAATGTGAGTAGATAGAAGGGGTAGGCAGCTGCCACCGTCCAGGGCCCTGCAGTGCGCACACATGCCCCACACCGACAGACGGGCAGCAGCAGGAGAACGAGAAGTTCCCCCTTTTCTTCCTGGCTCACATGCTTCCGGCTATGAGGAGCTAAGAGCTCATCAGCCCCCAGCCTCTGAAACATGTCATCTGACAGTTCAAAGTGTGGTCCGCCTTTGGGTGGCTGCCCCAGAGCAAAAATGGGCACTGATAGAGGCTCCTTCAGCCCTGGCTGACATATGCTATTTGCCTTCTTCTCTCATTGACAGGTGTGAGGTGGTCCTTGGCGAATTCTTGAAAGAAATTAAGAAGAACCCTTCCAGTGTTAAGTTTGCTGAGATGGCCAACATCCTGGTGATCCACTGTCAGACCACGGGTGAGTGTGTAAAGACTCCATGGCCACTGCCACCTCCTCAGAAGCTCCTTTCTGTCTCTGGAGGAGTCCTAGTAGGAGTGTGAACCAGTGTGACACTGGAACCTGGAGCAATGGAGTGGTGGGTTCTTGTGTGAGAGAGATTCAGAATCTCTTTTATCGTGGAAGCCTTTTTACTTGGTATGACCCTGGAGGGGAGTAAGATCTGGAGACCGTCTTGGTGGCGGCAAGCCCAGTATTTGCACTGTGAATTGAAATGCTTGGAGGTTGAGATTGTGTATCCATTAACTTGTGTTGAGTATCCAACCACCTCAAAACGTAATTGCTTGACACAGTAGTCGCTTACTATTGGTCATGAGTCTGCGGGTCAGCTGGGCCAGGCTTGGCTGGGCTTGATCACACACTACGGTCAACTGTGGGGTCTCCTGAAGCTGGATGGTCTAGGATGGCCTCGCTCATGTTTGGCAGTTGGCCGGCTGTCACCTGGGGCAACAGGGACAATTGGTCCATGTGTGTTATCATCAGCAGGCCAGCCCAGGTGCATTCATATGCATCAATCACCTGGGGCAACAGGGACAATTGGTCCATGTGTCTTATCAGCAGGCCAGCCCAGGTGCATTCATATGCATCAGCAAGGTCCCAAGAGACACAGTAGGTCTAGGCTTGAACCAGGAACACCATTACTTCTACCACCTTCTGGTGGCCAAAGTGGCAGGGCCAGGCCAAGGTCAAGAAGTGAGAAAATAGACTTCACCCCATGATGAGAGGAGCTGCAGAGCCCCGTTGCAGAGGACTTGGACGCAGGGAGGGGTAGGGAATCATGGCTGCTCTTACAGTCTGCCACGGACTGTTGTTCTGCTCCAGCCTGACACTGTATGTACCTTTGGGAGACAAATAGCAAGGGCGAGAGAGCATTGATGAGGCGAGAAGCGACGCAAGCCCTCGGGTGCCCCCAGACCCATCCTGAGGGTGGAAACACTGCAGCTGCTCATGCCGACCCTCCTAGAAGCCACCACTTTTCCTTCCAGACGACCTGATCCAACTGACAGCCATGTGCTGGATGCGCGAGTTCATCCAGCTGGCTGGCCGGGTGATGCTGCCCTACTCTTCTGGGATCCTCACCGCCGTCTTGCCCTGTCTGGCCTACGACGACCGCAAGAAAAGTATCCTTCCCTCGGGAGAAAAACAAGAACAGCCTCAAAGGGGCCTGAGAAGTCATGGGACCCTGGAGTGGGCGATGGGGCGCCCTTAGGACCCATCACACCTCTAGATAGGCCCTGGAGGTGGAGCTGAACACAGACTGTGACTGCCAGGGTAGTGACAGAGACACAGAGCTAATGCCACTGTCCTCAAACCTTATCTTGTTACTTAAAATTCTGGTGTGGCTCTCCCAGGTCCCACAGTTCCAACCTCCTGAGCTCACACTGCCCCACCTTGGGTGAGGGAAATTCTGTCGGTGGGAGGTCCACTAGAAAGGAGCCCTACAAGAGGGCGCAGGAGCGTCTTGAGGGGACAGCAGTGTGCCAGGCAGACGGGGACTCAGTTCAGACTTGTACTTTTGTGAAGGACTGAGCCCCTGACCAGTGCCAGTGGCCTTGGTTTTAGGGAAGACCCGTGGGTGGGACTGCTCCTTACATCAGTGGACTCAGGCATCAAGGAGGTGGCCAACGTGTGCAACCAGAGCCTGATGAAGCTCGTCACCCCCGAGGATGATGAACCTGACGAGCCGAAGCCAGCGGTGCAGAGACATGCGGACCCCAACCCCGATGACTCGCTAGCAAAGCAGGAGGGGACAGGCAGTGGTGAGTAGGCTCTGCCTCCTGTCTTTCACGTCTCGGGGAGGGCACCAGGGAACCAGAGGTCATAGCTGACTTGGGATCACTAACCAGAAGGACTACTTTCCACAGGTTAACTAATGTAGTTCTGATGACGACCCAGTAAGGGACTGTTATTATCCTATAGAAGAGCACAGGAAATAGGTGGCACACCAGACCAGGATCTGGCAACCACTCAGGGGCGGGGCTGGGATTTGAAGCCTGGCAGTCTGTCTCCAGAACCCATGCTCTTACCCCTTACTGCCGCAGAGACTGCTATTAGACCCGCTATTCCTTTTCTTAATCTTTTTCTGACCTAACTTACAAGAAATGGTTGTTTTCAGTATAGGAAGCTTTGGAGCACAGCAAGATTATAGGTTCCAGAATTCACTTGAATCTTGGCCATAGACATCCAGCCACCCAGAAGCTGGCTGGCTTTACTATGCCAGCCATTCTCAGGAAGGGAGGATTAAGAAAGCTCCAGCGGCAGTTTATTAGTCCTTGGGAATCCTGCTGTCAAAATCAAGTGTCTTTAGATTATGAAATGGCTCTACTCTCCTTTCAGACTCCTTATTGTCTGATTTATCTGTAACGGGAAGAAAACCACTTTTATGCTGATTAGAGTTTGACTCTCTAAATGTTACCTACATCTCTGACTCTTTCTGTTTTCATCTTTTGCACCTCTGTCCTCATTGAGACATCACTGACCAATATTGGGGTGATGTGCTCCTTTGCAGTTAAGTCAGAGAGTGCATTGATACAGAACCTACTCAGATCTTCAAGACTAACAGGCTAAGGTCTGGAACTTTACCCCAGGAGCTGGAAGAATTTCTAAAGCATTTTCTCCCATTGCCGTCTTAGGCTTTTCTTTTGAACATCTGAGCAGAGTGTCAGGCACACATGCCCCACAGGTCTCCTCCCATGGGTTTGGCATGCTGGATCGTTTCGGTGTCTGGTTACGGTTGTGCCATCACCACTGTGAGCCTGAGCAGCAAAACAGCTGGAGGCAGAACAGCACTCAGCTGGAGCATTGGTGGTTCAGTGGTAGAATTCTCGCCTGCCACGCGGGAGGCCCGGGTTCGATTCCCGGCCAATGCAGCAGCTGGAACCTTTTTGGCAACTCCTTGAAAAAAGAAAATTTGGGAAATAAGTTAGTGGGGGCCTCCCAAGGTTGGAGCTTTCTTACTAGGAGGTACTAGAAGAATCTTGGACATAGACATATTTTGCTAACTTTCACTGATATATGAGTATTTTATCTTTTTATTTTTTGATTCTCATTTTAGAAAATTTAGAAAGAGAAAAATATATAAAGAACAAGACTATTCCCACAAGAGGCAATCAGTATTATAGTTTCGGCAAATTTTTTCCAGTATATCTGTATTTGAGATCATACAACTTATATAACTTCACATTTCTGCTTTTTTTGCTTGAGTGATAGGTCTTTTTGCTGGGGGCAGGGTTGGGTTGCTTTTGCTTTGTTTTTGGCTTGACAAGTAACAACGTGTAGAAGTTTGGAATATTTTATACTGAATTAAAAATTTAGTGCCTCTTAATCCATAGTTAGAAAGTAGAATAATGGTTGCTGAGCGGGAGGGAAGGGGAGTTGGGACCAACTGCTAACAGATACCTGGTTTCTTTTTGGGGTGATGGAAATATCCTGGAATTAAATAATTCTTTGCACAACTTTGTGAATATAGGAAAAAATCACCCACTTATATGCTTTACAACAGTAAACTTTGTGTCAGGAAATTTTATGTTATATGAATTATATCTCAATTTTTTTAAGAAAAGTTAGAGCCTCTTCCTCCATAGCGGAACCTGACAGCCCCTGCCCCATTCTTTCTGCTTATGTGGCAGCACATCAGGCCCTCTGGAAAGGAACTGCTGTATTCTGTCGATCAAGGCAACTGCTGAAAACCAGCTGGAGCATTGGTGGTTCCATGGTGGAATTCTCACCTGCCACCTGGGAGGCCTGGGTTCTATTCCTGGCCACGCTAGTGTATTTACTTAACTTTTTTTTTTTTTTAGGTGAGGCAACCCTTGGTCGACCTCACAGATTGCAAGGACCTTGTTAGCTTACAGTTCCTTTTTTTTTATTTTTTATGCCTACATTTACTTAACTTTTTAGATAGTCTTTTTTAGCTTCCTTGAAACAGCTCCCAGCTCAGGAGAATCTTATCCTAAACCAAGATACATGCAGGCAGCTTGGCTCCAGATTTTATTGCCTCATAAACAGCATTTCAGCAGACACAAAGCTCACTTTATAGTAGTTCCCAGAGATGGCAACAGCTAATTTGGGGGCTCCACATCTACTCCAGACCCGCTCAGCTTATACCTAACTACCACTTTACCAGAGTGCCAGGAAAAGGTGCCAGCAAGCCAAGAGAGTGATGATTTAGCTAGTCAGTCGACAGATTCGTCCCAGCCTCTCCTGCTTACTCTTATCATTACTCTGTTCCACTCTTCCAGCCCAGGTCCACCTGGCGAAGGCAGGCGCCTCCTGCCTGCTCTCCCTCACCTAGCGTCTCCCTCCGCGATTCAACCTATGTTGCTGCACCCCACAACACAGATGTTCTTCACCCGCACCTGTGGGCCAGACCTACAAGGAGGCTAGTCAGCCATGCCCTCTTTGCACGAGCACACACTCACACACACGAGCGCTTCCCCCTTGACTGTCACACGGGGCTCCAGACACGGTCGATGCGCATTTGTGCCGTGCTGCTTGCCCCTTTCCGCTTATTCTGACCCTCACTCAGCCCTGCTACTTGCCTGTGTTGCTGCACCCCACAACACAGACGTTCTTCACCCGCACCTGTGGGCCAGACCTGTGAGGAGGCTGGTCAGCCATGCCCTCTTTGCACGAGCACACGCTCCCACACACGGGTGCTTCCCCCTTGACTGTCACACGGGGCTCCAGACAAGGCCGATGCGCATTTGTGCCGTGCTGCTCACCGCTCTCCGCTTATTCTGACCCTCACTCAGCCCTGCTACTTGTGGGGGTCCACAGCGCAGTGTCCTTTGTCTGACTCTGAGTTCCTGCAGCACGCCGTATGTCCTTCCTGTTCCTCTCTGTGACATTCCCTGATTGTCCCAGGTGTCGTGGCCTAGATCCTGGGGTCAAAACCACCTGCCTGTGAGTCCTGGCCCTGCTAACTTCATACCTTTTGCTCTTGGACAAGCCACATGGCCTTTCTAAGCCTGAGGTTCCTTATTTGTTAAATAGGGCAGCAATAATAATACCTCTTAGTGTGGTTGTGAGTTTCAAACAAGATTTGTGACGTAAAGCTCTTATTGCATGGCATAGGCCTGCCTCAGTACAGGTGCTTTAGTGTCAAGTTGTTTTAATAGATGTTTATAAGATACTCATCTGTTTAGCAAGATTCTCAGGGGCAGGGCTTTTGCTCCCTTGTTTTTCTCACCAGCACTGTCCAGGAATCAAAGAGGGTCAGGGATGGAAGTTCTTGTGGCAGGTGAGGAGCAGAGCTACAAGTAGGGTCTCCAGTGGAGGGCCGGTGACCTATCAGTGAACACGTAGTAGACTCCATCTATTTGCAAAGCTTCGATGGGACCGGGCATATCAGCAGCTTCTGTGGACACCGCAGGTGCAGATGAATCAGACCCAGGACCTGCCAGCGAGCAGCTCAGGCAGGGATATCCGGATGAGTGATCACGTGACACTGGGTGTGGTCACAGAGGCTCAGGCCACCAGGCCGGGCTTCGTGGAGGTTATTTGAACGGGAGCTTTTCTTTCTTTTTAGCTTCCACTCTCCCCTCGCCCCACTCACGTCATTAATTCTGATTATAAAAGGAGTAGAGATTTTGGAAAAAAACAGACATTCCTACTGGCAAAGAATAAACAAATTAAATACATTGTCTGGTCAGTATATTTAGCAGCACATATCAAAAGAATTTTTCCTTAGGAAATAAACATAGTTGTAGGTAAGGTGCTTTGTTTTAAACACCTAACAAATGGTAGCTCATTTATTGCCATAACAAGCCTGTGGTGAGAGGGTCGGCACTATCGTGACCCCCCCCATAGTGGGGAGGAAGTAGAGTTGAAGTCAGGTAACCTGCCCAGGGGTCACACAGCTAGTAAGTAGGGGAGTCAGGGCTCATACCCGGGCCCAGGGGCCCCAGAATCTCTGTTCAGCGCCGTGTAGACCGCGATGCTCTAAAGAGGGAATTCATGCAAAAGAGCAACCAGTGATGCTCAGCTTGACTGGGAATCTGAGAATTGCAAAGGAAAACAATGTATGATTTTTATTCATCAACTTGGCAAACATGTGAAAGATTACTAATATCCCTTTGGAGACTTTAAGGGGATGACTGTGCCTCCGTTCTTCAGTATATATTGGTAGCGCCTCCCTGCAGGGCAACTTGGCATTATCTATTAAAGTATCAGATGCCTGATCCCTCCACTCGGCAGCCCAGTGTACATGGGATCCTGGAGCGGAACAAGGAAGCATGGGGGAGATGTAAGTGAAATTAGGAAACAGTCGAAATTAATTTGAAGCTAATTTTCGACATCGCCTTATTTCATCTATGAATGTGTGTGTTTCTGAAAAACTAGAGGGCGGGAGCCCACCGGGGGCATGGACCCCTAGCTGCTGGTCCAGACCGGCCTGCCCAGGCTCCCCCACATGTCTTCCTCCCCTTTCCCCAGGCCTGTTCCAGCGGACATGGGGCTGCTCAGCAGACCCAGCTGGCACCCACAGCTCTTTCTGCCCCCACCAAGCTGTGCCCATTCCCCGAAGGGTCTCTGGGACTCAAGGTGACAGGCGGCAGCTCAACGTGGAAATAAAGGTCCCCTTACTAGCATGTTGGTGGGGAAGCTCCATGCTCCACACTTGGAATAGCACTGCCCTAAGACGTAGTACAAAGGGAAGAAAAGCAAGGAACCAAAGATACTCTCTGATTCCATTTATGTTTGCAAAACAGAAAGTAGGATTCGCAAAGACAAGAGGGCACTGGCCTAACTGGTAGTTACCAGCACATAGAGCGAAGTGAGATCAGAGGTTAAGGAGAAAAGGGGATTTGGTTTGGGTTTTTTTTTTAGAGTTTTTAGAATAAGAAAATGTTTTCCTTGTATAATTTTTAACTTTTTTAAGAGGCCAAGGCTGGTGCCATTTGAGCAACTATATAAATAATGATAGTTTTAATTTGTAACCCACAGAATAAATAAATATCTGTGGATCCATAATGATATAAATGAATGGATGGGTAGATAATTCGATAAATGGTGGGGAAGAGACAGCTCTTCCTTATAGAAGAATCTAGTTAGTAAATGTAAAAGGAAAAAAGAAAATAGAAAATTACCAGTAGGCACACACCACAATAATTAATACTTGTTGTAGGCAGGACCCACTGATGGGTGCTAAAATTAGTGAGGGCATGTTTGAGGAAAAAACGGATATTTGTCTAATCTCAAGTATCTTCCCTAAGATATTAACTACAAAAAGAAAAAGAGTCGCTTCGTAGGGTAGAAATCCAGCAGACACTACCATAATCAGGTGATGAGGCTGACTGACGTCACCAGTAATGAGACAAAGAGGCATCGAATTCCCCTGATACTGTGCACGGAGAAGGCGCATCACTTCGGTGGTGATATTCTTCCAAAAATGCATAACCTCAACCTACTCGTGAGAAAACATGAGACAAACCCAAATCGAGACATTCTACACAGCGACTGACCAGGGCTTAAAAAGTATAAAGTTCAGGAAAGATACAGAAGAATCGAGGAACTGTCACAGACAGGACAGCTAGATGCAATGTGAAGTCCCAGTGTCAATCCTGAAACACAGGACGTGCGGAAAAATGGTCAAATTCAAATTAAGTTTGCGGTTTGGTTAACGGCATTACACCAGTGCTACTTCCCTGGCTTGAGAATTGAACAGTGGGTCTCTGTAATGTTAACATCAGGGCAGATGAACAAAGGATATACAGAGAAGTCTATTGTTTTTGCAACTTTTCTGTAAATCTAAATTTCCAAAATAAAAAGTTTTGGTTTTTTTTTTTACCTTAAGAAAATAGCCATCTCTTCTAGCCCTCAGCAACCTCTCACCTTCTTTATATCTCTATAGATCTGCCTATTCTGGACATTCCATATAAATGGAATCCTACAATATGAAATCCTTTGCAACTGGTTTCTTTCCTTTAGCTCGATGATTTCCAGATTCATCCCTGTTGTAGCACGTATCAGTCCATCGTTCCTTTTTATGGCCAAATAACAGTGCACCGTATGGCCGTAACATTTGTTTATCCATTCATCGGTTGATAGATTTGGATGTGTACACTTTTTAGTATTGTAAATAATGCCACTGTGAACATGCTGTACAAGTTTTGGTGCAGACATAAGTTTTCCTTTCTCTTGGGTATACGCCTGGAAGTGGAATTGCTGGATCATCTGGTAATTCTATTTAGCCTTTTCGGGAACTGCCAGACTGTTTTCAACAGCAAGTGCACCATTTTACAATCCCACCAGCAATGTCTAAGGCTCCCAGTTTCTCCACATCCTCACCTCCTCTTGTTATTATTATGTCTTTTTTATTTCCGCTATCCTAGTGGGTGCGAAATGGTATCTCATTGCAGATTTGATTTCGATTACCCTGACGGCTAATGATGTTGAATATCCCAGAAGTCATTTTTAACATCCATTGCCCTTGGCTCCACAGTCCCTTCTGAGATTTCCCAGATGTGTTCGGCATCAGTGTCCCTCCTTGTGAGATCACCGTGCCTAAAAACTTACTATCCCAAAAGCTTTGGGGAATGAGTAGGCATCGGGTCCTCAGGGCTCCAAAACCACATTTCTTTTCAAGGACCGGAATCAAGGTGCGGGGGACCAGTTCGTTGTGTTTTTATAACGGGCATCTTGTTCATTCAAAAGACCCCACCAGCCTTTAGCGTGATGCGTTATTCCTCTTACTCTCCCCAGGAGGCCCTGATGGTGCTTGTGACTCCAGCTTCAGCAGTGGCGTTAGTGTCTCCTCTCCAGCCAGGTAAGTGGTTCGGTCTGGCCAGAGGTGTTTGTGGTGAGCCAGCAGCCTAGATCTTTCCAGGGGGTACAGGAAACAGCAGCAAAGACCTGAGGCGAACGCTGCTTGGGGTCACAGGAGATGCCTGATGAGAGGATCTGAGGGACCCTGAGCAAGCCCACCTTGCCTTTGGGGCGTGCGGGATTGGAGGGGTCATAAGCTACTGGAGGTCAGTAAATACAAATTGTAAAAGTCTAACATGATTACTACAGTGAGACGTAATTACAGACACCTTTTCCCGGCACCTTTTGCTTGTCCAGGATGACGTGGGCTGACAAGACTCTCAAGGTGAAGGCTGTTCGAGGACAGTCCTGGTTACGGGCAGTAATGAATTGAGCGGAGAGTGCGAGGACTTTGTTTTGGCAGCTGAAACTGTCCTCTCTCTCCCTGGCGCCCAGGTCGGCTGTAATAGCGCAGCCATCCACAGCGGGGCAGTGCAGGCCAAGCATCGAAATAATTCCTTTCCTTGCCAGCCCCCTCCATGCTGTGCAAAGTGATGGCATTTCCCTTGGGAGGGAATCGTCATCATGCTGTCCTTGTCTGGGCCCTGAACTTGGCCCACATTGCTTTTTCTTTGGGCAGAATCGGCACCTGTGGGGCTGCAGTGGATGGCAGCTCTCCAACAAGGAGTTTCTTGTTTTGAACCCCCTGGGGAACCAGTCACTCGTGAAAGGAAAATACACTCAACCCCAAGAGGCTCTCTTCTCCCCAGACCCTTAGGATCTTCCCTCCTTTTATATTGTTTTTTAAATTTATTCTTATCTCTAAGCCCTGTACATGTTTTCAAAGTATGCAAGTACTGATTAGAATGGATTACTCCTAGGACCACTCGCAAATTGTTCGAGCAAGCCAGTAAACGGTCACTTAAACGTTTCCAGTTGTCACACACTCCAGACCACCTGCCCGTGGTCAACCCTACACAAGATAAAGACGTCATCCCTGACCTTGAGGTTCCGTAGTGGAGAGGCAGAGAAGTAACCAGAAAGTTACTGGAAAGGGTAGTGATTGCTGTGATGGGAGACTCAGAAGCGTTGGGACAGGCGATGGTGCCTGAGCCGAGGCTGGAATAGTGGCCGACAGTGATGAATACTCAGCAGGCGGGTGCTTGCTAGGCCCTTGCTGTACCAGGTACTTTGTGTCGCTTCATTAGATCTTGTTAATGTTTAAATCTCACGGGGTCAGTATCTCCATTTTAGAGCTGAGGAGGGACAGGAAATCAGGGGGCCGCTGTGCAGAAAACAGATTTAGGAGAGACTCAGGTGGATTAAGATCAATAAGAAGGGATGGAGGTTCAGATTGAAGAGGTGGCAAAATAGGGAGGAAGCCGAATAGATTTGAGATCTGTTTTGAAAATACAGTTGATGATTTGCCGATGAATAGGATGGAATAAAAGGAGAGAAATGAAGGAAAAAATAATTTCTAGATTTTTGGCTTGAGCCAAGTCAGGATGTCCCGGTATCATTTCCCAGGCTGGGGTGGAAAGGGACAGGCGTGTGAGTGGGCCGGTCAGGAGCTCTATTTGAAGTTCCTAAGAGCAGTTAAGGGGGCAGGTTTGAGTAGTGGAATCTGGAACCTGGGGAGAGGTCTGGACAGAGATGCAGGGAGACTGGTATGTCCTTCAGGGATGTGCTTCTGTTCTAAAGGCTGTGAGAGCCGGCGTTACAGGCGGGAGTGACAGAGCAGACCTGTGATTTAGAAGACCCTCTGGCAGCCCTGGAGAGGATGGTGAAGGGAGGGGGACAGAATCCGCAGTGGAAAAGCCTGTTGCAGACTCGTCACCATAATCTAGGCTACGGGGGATTGTCCTGCTCCGTGGCAGTGGCAGTGGGAGGTGGGGGAGGTCCAGGAGGAGGCAGAGATCCGGACATAACTGAGTGGGGTCCTCTACCCACTGGAGGTGGCAGCTGAGGACAGTGGGACGGGGCGCCGGCTTCCTTTAGTTGGTGCCGCCAGAAGAGGACTGAGCTTGGGCAGGATGGCATCTTCCAGGGTCACCAAGAAAGAAAGCCCACTCTGCAATTTCCAGGTGTGCTGCTTGCTCAGGGCACTGCCTACAGTTGCCAGTTACACTCAGTTCAGGCCAGTCAAGGGCAACAGCTGGATTGGGGCTCCTCTGATCGCAGAAAAGCGTCCCTCCCTGGCAGAAAAGTACCAGCAATGGTGAGGCTTCTGAGCCTCTTGGTGGTCTCTGACCCTTGGAGAGTCTGATGAGAGCTGTGGACGCTCGTCCTAGAAAAATGCAAATATACAACAAAATTCAGAATATGCTTTCAGGGGTTCAGGGATCTCAGAGCTAATCCTTGCATCCCAGGTTTTTCTTTCTAATTCCTCACTTGGACCTCAACACAGAGAGAATAACTGACTAAACCCAGGAGCATCAGCTGCTTCTCCCTCTCTCTTCCCTCTTCTTTCCCAGACGTCAAGGGAGCTCCAGGTGGCCCCAGGTTAACAGTAGCCACAGGGGTGACTACTGAATAAGCAGGGGGTGACAAGATCCCTGAAGGCCTGGGGTGACATCCAAGGTGGGGTTCCAGTTGGAGGAGTCTGGGTTTTTCCACCCTCCAGGGTGTTGAAAGCGAGACTCCCTGGGAAGGAGTGGCAAGAGGAATGGAGGACGCATGCTCTCGGGTAAGAAAGGGTTAGGAGGAATAGTCTCCACCTCTCCCCTCCCTCCTCTCCTTCCCTCCCCTTCTCCCCTCCTTTCCCTTCCTCCCTCTCTCCCTCTCTCCCTCTCTGTCGCTCACCCTCTTCCTTCCTCTACCCCTCCACTCTCTCCCTCCCTCCGTTTCTCTCTCTCTGGTGCTGCTTATATGCACTGTCCTCACCTCTCGTGCATTCTCTAGTAGAATCCCACTTTCTGGACCTGTGTCCTGACCCCACCACACCTGGCTGTGTGGCCCTGGGCAAGTAGCTTAATCTCTTCCTGTCTCAGCTTCCTTATCTGTAAGTTGGGTGTGATGATAGTATCGACTTCATAGGGGTCTAGAGCTTCAATGAACTGAACTATGTAAAGAGTATAGAACAGGGCCTGGCCCACAGAAAGCGCTTCGTACATTCTAGTTACAATTACTGTTACAGGAACCTTGTTATTATCCCCATTTTACAAATGAGGAAACAGACCCAGAGAGGTTAACTTCTTGCCCAAACTCATTCAGCTAATTAGTGACCAGATTGGAGTTCAAGCTCAGTCTGTCTGACTCCAAAGCCTATGATTTAACTTTTATTAATCATAGATGGAGAGCTGCAGAAGCTTTGTGTGTTGGCCTCCCTAACTCAGCTGACACAGGAACCCCAGATAGGCATTGCCGTGGGAATAGGCTTCTACACTGATGCCGAGGGCCGTGGTGTTATCGGTGATAGTACAGGTCTCCTGGTATATAGCTGGCTGCCCTATGTACATAAGGCAAGCGGAAAGATCTAGAAACCAGTGCTTCCCAACTTTTAGCATCTGCTGATTGGAAAAAAAAAGTTAGAACAATCTTAAAACAAATTTGAAGTCAGAGACTTTTTTTTTAGATTTACTTTCCTTCTGATTTGATTAGAGATGTGACATAAGAGTGCTATAAAGAATTAGACATTATAGAAATAAGGTGCTGCCTCCCAGAGAGAACCGCTGGAATTTATCATTATTGTGGTATCAGAAGCATTACTCAATATATTGGTATTTTAATAGTCGCAGTAGCACCGTGCATTTGGAAATTGTAATACGTATATGTATAACATCCACTGTGAGATGCTTTATGAGAAAATACTCACCGAAAATGGGGTTCTGCAGACACCTTGAAATAACTCAGAAGCCCCAAGAGTGACTAGTCTAGACTTTTTGGAATCAATGCAGAAATGCATTTGAAAGTGTAAGTGAGCTCCTCCTCTTCTCCTCGAGTCAGGTAAGCTAGGGCAGAGGGCGCCCCATTTTAGGCTCCAGGCCAGCAGCTCAGGAGCTGGGCGCGCCGTGCGGTGTGCCCTTTAGGGCGGGCCCAGGTTCCCAGAGTCCCAGCTCCCCACTGAGCATGCGCAGCACCCAGCACACAGCAGCTCGCTCCACCCAGGGTAGCAGCCACGAGCT
>NW_006434825.1:15997112-16009334 GCF_000325575.1 Pteropus alecto
TTGTGTGACCTTGGACAGGTTAACATATCTGTGCCCAAATTGCCGGTGGGTGTCCGAGTGGGACTGACATTGCCTCTGAAGGACGATAACGAGGCTCTGCGGTGCAGAGCTCAGCCTGGTGCCTGACACAGAGTAGTTATCCAAGAAACGGGAGGGATTGATTTTTAGTACCATCGTCATTGTCATTGTCATCAGAGCCATGTATTCCTTCTGCCCCCCGCCATTGTCATTGTTATCATGAACCAGTGGGTTCATATATACCACTGGGCCTGAACTGCGTGGGGAAGGGGGTCGCTGGGCTTGACATGCCTTCCTCCCACCAGCAGCTCGGGACAGGCCGCTGCTAGACGGCTGCAGCGCGAGTCTGCTGGAAAGTAAAAACAAGGCCTTCCTCCCAGGGTGGTGGCAGTGACCTCCAGACACAGGGTACTCCTGCGGCAGCTGCGGTGCCCTGCAGCTCCTGCTGGGGAGAGGAGGAGACTCGCTGAGGCCTGACCTCAGGCTCAGGGTGTTAGGGAAGAGCAGGTGGGGTGAGTTCGTTCCCCGTTGCCTCCCGAGCTCCAGCTTTGGTGAAGCCTCAGGCTGTGGATAGCGCCTCGAGCTTCCCTGGCCCCAGGACCCCCAGGCCCAAGAAGAAGAGCTGTGAGGGAGCCGCCGGGAGCCCAGTAGGAGGCCAGCAGGATGGGGGAAAGAGGGACTTGGAGATGAGACAGTAAGTAGATACTGACAGGGAGAGGGAGTGGCTAGGAAGTCGGCAGAGACAAAAAGATGTTCAGGAAGCCCTGGGATGGGCTCCCAGCCCGCGGCCGTGGAGGCGTGCCGTCCCCGGCCGCAGCCACTGTCACATGTGGCTGCCGAGTGCGTGCAGGGTGGCCAGTCTGGACAGAGCTGTGCTGTTGGCATGAAACGAACACTGACACAAAAAACACATAAAGTATCTTATTAGTGATCCTTACACTGATTTATGTTGAAATGATAATATTTGTGGTAATTGGATTAATTAAAAGATATTAATTATTAAATTATTAAACTAATTTCTCATTTTTTTCTACTTTTTACTATAAAACCAGAAAACATACAATTCCATATGTGGCTCGCATAGTATTTCTCTTGGACAGTGAAGGCGAGAGAGGCCGAGTGAGGGCGATGGGTGCCCACGTTTACCACCCTGGGCTTAGTGGTGCGGTCGTCCCCGTCTGTCTGAGGTCCCCAGGTACCCAGATGCGGGATACCCTCAGAAGACCCCAGGAGCCGCCAGCCCCGTGGCGCCCAGGGAAATCTCAGTGGCAGCCCCGTCCAGACGCTCAGGCCCGCTAGGCCGCAGACAGCCCAACACTTTGCCCTTTTGACTGCCAGAGCATAGGAGGGCCCCCTGCCGCCCCCAAGATGGGCACCGTGGGGAATCATCAAGCCGTATTAAGTAGCAGTTCCCTTTAGCACTTAACAGAGCTCAGAACCGTGCCCTTTAGGAATTCACATCAAATGAGCTTCAGAGAGGCGGCAGGCAAATAGGAAAGCACAGGCATTGAGTTCCTGATGCAAATGAATAATTGAACAGCCTGAAAATACCACGAAAGACTGTTTTGTACATGCGGCAACTGAAGTTCCTGCCCTGGTCATCGGGAAATGCAGCCCTGGTCTGCGCCCATTGCGGCACTCGTGGGCGAACACAGTGTGACATGTCGGTAGGAAGGCAGTCCCTCCGTGGCATCTGTAGGTTCTCTGCCCATACTGTCCCCATCCCCCAAAACTCCAGCCTCTGCCTGGGCTCCGTGCTTTGGGCAGAGGACTGATGTCAGTGTCCCAGCAACCCCAGCCTTGGCGCTGTCCAGTGAGACTTCTCCGCCTGGAGACCAGCAGGGTTTCGACCAGGAAAGCCAGGAGCCCGCGCCCCACTGGAGTGAAGCACATTCAGAGAGTTCCATTTCTCAGAGGCAGAGGCTCTTACCCGTCTCTAACGAGAACGTTAAAGCTTCAGAGGCGACTCAAGGCTTCTCAACCAGGCTGAACACTGTACCAAGTGCCCTGGAGTATGACAGATAAAAAGCCACAATCTCTGTCCTCACTTGAGAAATGATCTTCGGGTGCCTGGTGAAGGCCTATTGGGTTTAAGGGCTGTCATCAGGGCCTTCCCCCGAACTTCCTGGACATGGTGGTTTTGTTACCACAGAGGGTCTGCTGGGGCCCAGCTCGGTGACACCGGAGTGGTTTTCTCCTGTAAAAGCCAGGATAGTGCTGGTAAAAGGAAAGGGGAAGTGGGCGTGAACCCAGCAGCCCGGCCCAACCCCCCCAGTGTGATTGTCGCTGCTCCAACCTTGGAAAGGAGGAGGGATGCAGCCGGAGGGAAGCCCTCTGAGCCCAAGGCCGTGCCATCTGCCTGGCCCTGACCACTCCCGGGAGAGCAGGGCACGATACCCGGGTCTGAGTATGCAGTGCCAGGGGATGCTTGGCCCCGTAGGGAGGGCAGTGGAGGGGTTCATCTCGGTTCCTCCCTGGTCTCACCCACAGCACCGGAAGGGCCCCGGTCACTCTCCACCTCGATGGGATTGTACAGGTCCTGAACTGCCACCTCAGTGACATGGCCATCGGAATGATGACGAGGATCGCAGTCCTGAAATGGCTCTACCACCTGTACATCAAAACTCCCCGGAAGGTGAGCCCCCAGGCGTGCTGGCACTAGGTCACTCCAAGCCAGGGGCTTTTCCGGGGTCCCCCTTGGTTTTCGAGGGTCTTCCATGCTTGGTTAGGTTTTGGTCATTGCTGTTCTGGAGAAATCCTGACAAGCAGAGGAGTGACAAGTGCTGGAGGAACCCTTGGCGTCTCAGGGGAGGGGAGGTGGTCCATGCGGAGGGCCCTGTCCGAGGGGAGCCCGGGCCTGGAGCTGGGGAGTGTTCACGGGCGCCCTGCCTCTCTGCTCTCCAGATGTTCCGGCACACAGACAGCCTCTTCCCCATCCTCCTGCAGACGCTATCGGATGAATCTGATGAGGTAGGTCCCCAGCACCCACTCCTTGTGCCGTGGCTGCCCGGCCTCCCCTTTTCAATGACAGGTGGGATCTCGTAGCTGAGAGGTGCTTGGTGTTTTGTTATTCTCTTAAATGAACACCCCAAAATTGCCCTATTCCTCATACCTGGTAAGGTGCACCGTCTATAGGAAAAGCTGAGTTTACTGCTCTCGCTTTGGGAATGAGGACTTCTGTCAGCTGTTCCGAAGTGGGCCCTGGGTCAGGGCATCCGCGAGGAAACCCGTCTGTGCGGGGACTCGCTGGTCCCCAGAAGGCAGCGGAGAGTGGCAGTAGGGAACACGGCTGTGGGTCCCGCGCCAAGTGCAGGGTCTGCCCCTGCTTCGTTGCCTGAACTTGACCAATTTGCCTCATGACTCTGCTTCTCGGTTCCTTTCCATGTTCAGTGGGGGTGGAAACGGCACACGGGGTCATGAGTGAAACGCTCCACAGAAGATGCTCAGTGCCACACCCGGCACATGCCGAGCGCTCACTGCTTGTTGCTTTATTCATTTCAGCTGGACTCCATTTTTACCTCTAGTTTGAAATTGGACCCTTAAACTTTGCTTTGTTGTCTCACCAAGAGCTGCTGGTGCAAAGGGGAGAGGCTGGCCCAGAAAAGCTGGGCAAGCCGGACCCTCACATCGTCCACCACCTGGGGGCGTGCCTCTAGCCACACACAGTGCCCCGTGCCATTCTCAGCAGAGTTCCGTTCTGGGGAGTTCTTTTTCAGGGGCAGGATTTGTATCCGGGCCATTCTTTAGGGTGGCATCCCGTTCCCCTACCCATGCCAGCTCCAAGCTGCATGTCGCAAGCTGGCTGCCGTGCCTTGACTCACCCCTCTCCTTCCCTCTTCTGGTCTCTGGGCAGCTGTGGGCTCTGGGCAGAGCCGTGTCCTCCATGAGTCAGTGGGTCCATGAATCTTCAGACCTCCCATACTACCCAGTGGGAACGTGGGAGTGGACAAGGGCTGGAGTTTGGGGAAGAAGACGTGGCCCACAACTTCCTGTGGAGAGTAGCACCTCAGTCCTCCCAGAGCCGGTCCCAGGCTCGTGCGGGGCCCATTGTGGCAGTCCTGCAGCCTGAATCTGAGCTGAAAACGATGTGGGCAGGCGGGTGTCTGCTTCTAGGTTTTCTAAGGTACTCTGCATTTCCGGGAAACTCCAAAACAGATGGTTTGGGAAGCTGCCCTTGACCCCTCCTGCCTGCCCACCACACGCGCACATGTGCACACACGCCCTCTCTTTCCCCCACCACCCACTTCCATGCAAGGCCCGGCTGGACTTGGCCCAGTTCTGCCTGAGTTGAGAGTGACTCACTGCACAGTCACAGCCCTCATTTCAATACAAAAAGGAAGAGAAGAACTTTGCTGATTGGTTCTTTCCCCAGGACTTCACTGAAAGCAGCTGAGTTTTCAGTCCTTTAAATTGAGTTGTTTAATCCCATCCAGCTCTCTGCTTGCGATTGGTTTTGTGTGCGTGTGCATTTAAAGGGAGCGGGAGGAGATACAGTCCATTAAATAGCTCTGTTCGGGTCGCGGCTGTGGAAGCTCCATTTGCTGAAGCACCAAATGTTGTCAGGGCTTTGTGGCACATCTTGTGGGTCCCCAGTGGGGAGGGGACTGCAGCTGCTCTAGGGGACAGTTGTGGGGGAGGGAGCTGTTGCCATAACAAGAGCAGAGTCCCTGCTTGCCAATCTCTTTAGGGGAGGGATTCGGGGACCTCAGTAATCAGTGGTGAGTCCCGATTGTGCCACATCCTGCTTCTTCACCAGAGTCACATTCCTAAGTGTCCCCTGCCCGATCCCTCTGGTGACCTTGAGGGTGTACTGTATACTTGACGATGGACATACTGCCATGAACAAGACAAAGTCCCTCTCTCAGCTGGGTTTTCCCAGTATTTCCAGAGACAGCCCTGATAACAAGTCGGAGCCCTCTTCAGGGTGTTCAAGACCCTGAAGCCCATCTAATCAAACCAGACCACAGCCAGACTTCGGGGGTGGAGGGGGAAGACAGGAGTTTCCTTCCTATCGAAGGCTTCATGGAGCCTCCTTCGCTAATGGATACGGCAGCCTTGTGAAGGTCCTTACACCCAGCCTGGGGGCCTCACGGCACAGGTTATTCCGTGTCCTAGCTGAGTCTTGATATCAGCTTAATTGTATGGAGTCGTTCCTGTGCTAGGAACTGTGCTAGACCCTTCCCTTATAATATCTAGAGAAGCCTCAGTAATTCTGTGGAGAAGGGTTGTTGCTGTTTTCTAAATGCAGCTCCAAAAACTAAGGCCTACAGAGGTTAAGGAATTTGCACACAGCTAGGAAGCGATGGGGCAAACTCAAAACCAGATCTTTTTGAGTCCAGAGTCCATCCTTTTAATTACCACATGCTGTGTTCACCACATGCGGCCCTGGCCACCCCCATTAGAACCAGCTGGGGAGGTGGGGGGCTCGCATTTAATTGTGTCATCCCCATCTCTGGCCTTCCTCTCTTGTCCCACAAGTTCTTGAGAAGAGTTCTGTTTGGTGCGGAAAGGGGTGTGTATTCTGAAAAGGGCTCTCCTCCAGCCCCGAGACCGTTTGTCCACTTTTCTTATTGATTTCTAGAAACACTTTGTATTCTGAGGACATTTGATTTATCCTTTTGTTGCAAATGATTTTCTCTCCCAGTATGATTGTTATAAACCCACATGCTCCTCTCCCCACCCTCGGTGACAGCCACTGGCCTCAGAGGACAGAGCTTAAGCAGGTGTTGATGCGAGAGCTAGGCTCAGGGAGGGTTAGGGTTCAGAGACCTAGCTCTGCCCTTCTACCACGTTCTGCAGTCTCGTTGGCACGTGGCCTCCCAGGGAGGTCTGTCTTGTCTGCCATTGTTCTCCAGTTCTGCCCTGGATGACAGTTCAGCAGCCTACATACTTTGGGCATCATCAGTTGTCTCTGCTTTTCCGATATTCAGGATAAGTGGCTGTTTGCTCAGGACTGCATGCTCCTTACAGACTTTATCTGAAAACCCCTTTTGTCAGAAGGAATTTGCAGGTGTCAAATTGATATTCTTGGCACCAGAGTAGAAAACCTCCCATTAGCTAAAGATCCAGTTATTTGTTTTTAAGTAGAAATGCGCCCTTGATTCCACAGCGTGGAATGCGGGGCGCATGCTCAGAGGTTCCTGCTGGACCCTGGCGGCGTGGTGGCGCTGCTTCTTCCCTGGCGGGAAGATGCCAATTGTTGGCTGCCTCCCCAGCCTGCAGCTGCCTGAGTAAGCTCTGCCCGTGAGCCCCAGAGGACGAGTCCTGTCCATGTCTCGATGGTGTGGCTGGCCCAGGAGGAGCCTTGGGGTCTCCTCACCCCTATCCTACTTCCAAGTACAACTGCCTCCCACCCTACATTTAAAATCCTCAGGGTGTAATGGTGGGTACGTGTCATCATACATTGGTCCAAACTCATAGACCGTATAGCACCAGGAGTGACTCCTGACGTAAACCATGGACCTTGGGTGATAACGATGTGTCAGTGTGATCTCACTGATTGTATCCGATCAGCCGCTCTGGTGGGAGGCGTTGATGATGGAGGGTAAGCGTGCGCAGGGGCAGGGGTACCTGGGAAGTCTCTGCCTCCTGCTGAGTATTGCTGTGCACCTAAAACTGCTCTAAAAAATAAAGACTATTTTAAACAAGTAAAAATTTAAAACTTAAAAAAAAAAACCTCAGTCATTGAAGAGACCTAGAAGGACGTCTGGGTCCCACCTGACTGAATGTAGCGTCCCAGACACTTGGTCTCCAGACCTGAGCTTGGATCCCAGCTCTCACCCTCCTCGCCAGGGACCTTGGGCGAGGAGTCTGACCCCCGTGACCTGTGAAATGGGGCTAACGATGTCTACACTTGCCTCGTAGACCATTGTTTAAAGGGACAGTCTGAAGCTCCCACCCAGATCCTGGCCCATGTTGTCACTACCTGTCTGTCTTCCAGGTTCTTTAGGGGGAAATTGGCCTTTTTATTGTGTGAAAGTCCCCTACTCAGGAGCAGGGCTCATCCTATTTATATAAGTCATCTTGTAAACTTAGGCTCTTTTTTTAAAGTCTTATTTACTTATTATGAAGTTTACTTTTGGTGTTTTATATTTTTGTTGCAATTTCGAATGGCATCCCTTTCCAGTAACTTTTCTCCCCAGACAACAGTGCTGCCTGGTGGTGAAGAGCACGGGCTTTGAGGTCAGGCAGGCCCAGAGTCCACTCCTGGCTCTGCCACTTAATAGTTGGTTGGCATTGAGCAAGTGACCAACCACTCTGAATCCAGTTTCCTTATCCAAAACTAAGAGTAATAGGAGAACCACTCTCCCAGGTTTGTCATGAGAATCAAATGAGATCATGAATGTGAAATGCTCGGCACAGGACCCAACACGTATAAACAAGTGGTAAACACTGGCTCCTCTGAGGCCGGTAATAATTCTGCGAAAGGGTCCGATGGCAGAAACACACTGAATTCAGGAAGATGGGCTCTGTGTTGCCCCAGATTCTTCTGCATCAGCTTCAGCAGCAACAGCCAGAACAGAAGCTGGTCTCTGTCCTGTGTCCCTGCCTGTTTTTAGCACTGTGCAGATAGCCAGGGTGGCTCATCGTCCGTCTCCAGGTCTTAGAAAAACCAAGGGGAAGACAGCGGGCCACAGGGCCGGCACCCCTCTCTGTACTCTCCGCTTCCCAGCCTCCTCCTCAAGCACCCCCGAGCTGGAGCTGCTCGGGGAGAGAGCGAGGCCCCGGTGTCGGCGGCTGCGTTCACAGCATTTCAGGTGGACAGGCTCCAAGCCGGCTGCCGTGGATCCAGGGAAAGGAGGAGAAATGGCATTATTGGCAGAGGATCTGCATCAGGGCCTCTCGCTGCCACAGACTGTCGCTCAGGAGCAAAACCTCAGGATTCTGTTGTGATCCTGACGGGCGCACCCTGACAGGCTCCAGAAGCAGCCTCCCTAGACCCTGCTCACCATCTGGGAGCTGGGCTGCCCTTACCTCGCAGAGCAGAGGCTCTCAACCTGGGAAGAGCCCCCCTTCCTCTCCCCTAGTTTCAGAGGAACCATCAAGAGATATTGCTGATGGGAGTTTATAGCTGATGTGACTAATGTAGGAGCACAAAAGAAGAATGAGAACCACCTTTCTAGAAAATGTGGAAGGTAGGATTGTGAGGGCATTGTTCATGGCAGTGCTGGAGTTGCCAGCCCAGGAACTTATCAACTTCATGGAAAACGTGGCACAGCTGTCACGCCCAGTGTGACATGCAGCCATGACTTGGGAGGCTGGGATAGTGGGTGTAAGTCTACGGAGTGATTTGGTGGCACCTAACAAAAAGTACTTAAAGTACGCCACAGGAGGAGTGATGGACCCAGCCCAGGGCAGGGCTGGTGCCTTCCCTGTCTTCAGCCCCATGGTACATCACAGAAGGGCCCAGACCCATGGGGCAGGAGCTCAAGGGCCACTCCAGCCTTTGCTCAGTCCCCAGAGAACAAGGACCATCAGCTCTGGTGCGAGGCTCAGCCTGTCACCCTCTGTCTCAGGGCACTGGTTCCCTCACCAGCAGAGGGCTCGTCGGGGAACCGACACGGTCGTATGTGAGGGATGGCCGGCTTGGGGGCGGGGGTGGGGGGAGGGAATTTCATTTGTTTTCATGGTCCAGGTCCCAGGAGAAATGGAGCTAAAGAACAGAAAAGTTCTCAGACCTCTCAAAGGGGAGCTCACCAGGGCCACGCGGATCGCCCAAAAGAGAAGGAGGTCAAGCCTCGTGTAGGAGACGAGCTGTGCTGTGCCGGCACTGTCAGCGCTGCCGCCGCTGCCCGGCAGCCCCGCCCAGCGCCCCAGAGCGGATCGGGGTGAGGCTGCCTTTGGCTTCCTCTGTCTCGTGGAGCAACAGCTCTGTTCCCCATCATGTCCCTTTCCTTTGCCCTTCATCCCACCCAGTCCACGTACGAGCTCCCTTGACGTTTCCTTTCCCAAGGAAAGCCTTGTCACTCTGGTCTGGTGGGTCCGTCAGCTGGGTCCAGAGGCTGGCCTCTCTGCTCTAAGGGAATTTAGTTAGTGACAACAGGGACTTTGGCATGGGGTCCCACCCCGGGGAGGCCCCACACCTGAGAGTTTGCTGTGAGGAAGGCTCTGAGTCCCCATGGCTTTCTCTTCTGACTCACGTTCCAAGCTGACCGGGGCCACGCTCTCCTGTCCTGGAGGGAGAGGAGGGCTTGTTGGAAATGGGCCATCCCTCGGTTTCTGCCCCCAAAATGAGGGCTCCCACTCCATTAGAGGCCACTTCGTCAGAGGGCAGCTTAAGAGTGCCGATGACAGCCAGTCTAACGCCCCCCACTGCTGGCTTCCTTCAGACGCCACAGTGGGTGCTGTGTGTCGGGCTCCACGTGTCCATGTGGGGGACTGGGAGGAGAGGGCAAAACCCAAAGTTTATGGGGTAGTTCAAAGCGCATTGCGTCTGTCGTCTCAGGAGTCTGCCAGCAGTCCTGGAGTGCTTTTAATTTTCCCCATTTTGACATAAAAGGAGACTGAGGCATGAGGAGATACCTCGTCCAGAGTCACCACCAGCAGCCAGAACTGGAAGTCGGCTCTGCCTGACTGCAGAACGTCTAAAGCACTAAACAAGGCCTGACCTCACGGCGGAGTGGGGTCCAGCGGGTGGGGGCGCTGCGCCATGCATGCCAGCTGCTCCCATTGTGCTGGTGTTTCGTCCCTGGCCGAGCTGTGGTTCTGGGTGCACCTTCTCTGAGCAGGTGACTCTGACTTGCTTCGGCAGCTGGCACAGGACCCCAGCTCTCATCCGGGGCCCCATCCAGAAGGCGTGAGGCCAGCGGTTGGGACATGTGAGAGGCAGCAGTGTGGAAGCAGCCTGGGTGAGGGGCGGGACGGTGGGCCTCTGGTCCACACTGCCCCGCTCTCCATGGCATCAGCAAGTCCACAGTGTTTTCACCTCGGCGTCTTTACTAAAATTCAATTGGACCGGCTTGTTAGTGCCGCCCATCTCCAGCTTTGTGTGGTCCTGAGTCCACTCCCCAGAGTGCTGATGCGGCCTGTCCAAAAGGGGACAGTCTTCTGTAACGGAAGAACGGCACTTGTTTTTCCTCCTCATACCCTTGCCTTAGTTTGTATTTCACTCCAATTTTCATTCCATCCACTCTCCAAAACAAACCAAAACAACCCCTCAATTCCAAAGATTTCTTTACAGTCAGATGGTGTGATCGGGTCAGACGCCAGCCCAGAGAGCCAAGGGGTAGACGTTGGGCCCAGAGCTCGGTCCCTCTTGCCAAAGGCCCACCCGGGTGGGGAAACGAGCGGGGCCCCAGCAGGGACATCCTGAAGGAGAGAGGCACGGACACGCTCCTGCTGCAGCCCTTCCGGGGGCTCGCCAGAGCCGTGGGTCACTTGTCCCCTCAGCTCTCCCTGCGGCTGACCCGTAGCAGAGAGGCCGCGTTCTAGCCATAGTCCCCAGGGACAGCCAGCCCCAGGCCCCACGGCTCAGCAGAGGCACTAGCGACCACCACTAGGGGTCCTGGGAGGACCTTGGTCTTCTGAAAAGAGCCCACGGCAGGGAGGAGAGGGGACTGGCAGGGTAACAGTCCCAGAATCATGCCTGGCGAGAGGGCCTCTCTGCTCCCTGGTCATTCTTCCATATTTCTGCACTTCCTGCTTTCAGTCCCCCACCTCAGCCGGCCTCGGGAAAAGGGGAACCCGCAATAATCGCAGTTGGCCGGGAGGCATTCCATTCTGGGGAAGGCAGGTTTGTGTGCCAGGAGTGTTTTTAGTATTTATCTCTGTCTGAATTCCTTCCACTGATGAGCAAGTAAAGACCCAGACCCAGCACAGGAACTGGTCTAAGTGGGCTGAGCTGCGGATGCCTGCTGCCTGGCCCACCCAGGCTCCTGAGGAAGGCGGAAATGGGACTGAGAAGGGTAGGAAAAGGGGAGGCTGGCTCTCCCCAAGTACGGCCCATCTGCACAAGGAGAGCCCGAAGGGGAGCTAGTGGTGCTTTTGAAAATCCATCTGCTCAGGCCTCGGGCTGGCCCTCCTGAATCGTTCCCTCAGAGGGAGTCTCGTTTTCCCAGGTGACTTTCATGCACATCTCTGGCTGAGAACCGTGGATGTGGAGCGGTGTGAGATCCTGCAGGGAAACTCAGGCCCTGCCCCTAGCGCTCAGACCCAGTGCCCCCTCTCCATAGGCCTCAGGGTGGTGGCCGGGCCAGGGCCGCCTGTTTTCACCCCAGCCCCTACTGAGCACTCATGGCATCTTCAGAAGTCAGAATTTCTCTCAAGACGTGTGTCGACGTTTCCTTCTCTAGAGATGGCCACAGCTGAATCAGCTGAATTTCCCTGCCAGTGACCCGTTGGCAGTTTACAAGGCCTGTGGTCATGGCAGGTTCTTTCGGTGGCCGAGATGCTGTGGAACATCCATGTCCCCACTGCTGATGGGAAGAGCTGCCACCTAACACTCGCTTGCCACACGCCAGACCCTGCGCCGGGCACCGTTGACTGTGCGTGATCTTAGATCGTCTGCACCACACCTCTTCGAGGGTGGGATTTGCTGTGTTCCCTGCTTTACCTAAGGGAACTAAGACTCAGAGAAGTGAAGTAACTTGGTCAAGCACTCAGCTTAGATGCTCCATAAAGCCTTGTTGGTCACACACACACGAATTCTGCACATCAGGGCTGGCCGGTCCCTGTTTGTCGTTAGTCTCCTGTGGACTCTCATAGCTCTCGTCACATTCTATGGGGGCAGAAGCTGTGCCTAGCACATAGCAGCCTCTCAGAAACATTTTACAAGAAAATGAACAAATAGGAGGTGAGTGGATAGTGAGCTGATCCTACTTGGGCCTGGCCCACCCTCCCGGGCCCTCCCCTGCTAGGACCTGGGCCTCAGGAAGCTGGGCCTGGAGAAGAGCTGCCTCCTCGGCCCGAGCTCATTGTAGCTCGCAAGCACAGGGGGGTTAAGCAGAGACCTGGAGGCAGGCAGGAGACAGGGCGGCGGTGCTGCTCTCCTGGTTGCCATGGACCGGTGCCCTGGAAACAGCTGGCCCCTCGGCTCATCACCTGGTAACTGAGCTATAACGAGTGTGCCCTCTTCCCATGCTGCCCTCGGTGCAGCAGGCCCTTCCCCGTTCCCTCCCTAGCTCATGGGGAGAATTTATAACGCTGTGAGTACACCCTCCTGGTCAGGGGCCTGGCATGATGCAAATGAGTAATGGTTGGCATCAG
>NW_006434825.1:16009365-16013957 GCF_000325575.1 Pteropus alecto
GGAGGGGAGCTGGGGGTTCGGAAACGGTCTCCAAGTTCTCTTGCCCCAGGCTGGCCTTTCTCTTCTCTACCCTCAGAGGGACGGTGGCTGGAATATTTTAAGCTGCAGGAACCTGCACTGTGTGATCACTGTCAATGGATCCTTAGCAGTAAGCATTAGGTGCGGGCCTTCTGCATATTTTCGCATAGTTGGCTCAGAACTAGACACTTAGGGAAGGATTTCAAAATTTATTAAAAAGAAAAGAAAGCGATCTTGTTCCCTCAGGGCATGTGTTCAAGTCAGGCAGCACAAACTAAGATAAAATCCCTTTTGTTTTTTAAGTTGCTTTTGCTTTACTAAAATATAAAAGTTTTTTTTATCAGGGTGGTTTTCTCAATGAGAAATAAAATAGATCTAAGCCTTAGACATCCTTCTCTCCCACCCCTAAATTTAAGTGGTCTTCCTTTTTGCTGATTGTAGAAGGCAGGGCTGGGGGACTTGCCCTCCAGGAGATACTGGGAATGGTCTGCTCTGACCCTGTTGTAGCCAGAAGCTTTTCTGAGAATGCCAGCCCTTTCCCAAGCTGGGACCCGATGGCTGTCTCCTGCAGCTCACGTTTAGTCTGTGTCCGAGTGTCCGAGTGGGGGCCTTCTAGTCCTGGTGCTTTCTTCCAGCGCTCTGTAGAGTGACTGCCCTGGGGCCTGTGGGAGGCTCAGCTTTGCTGACTTCCTAGGATCTGTTCTCTAGCCAGTTCCACCAGCCATCGGAGCCATTCTGTATGTGGCTGGAGACTCAAGAGACCTGACTCGCTGGGCTGTAGCCCTTGTGAAGGAAGCAGAAGGCCCCACGGCTTCCGTGGAAGCCCAGCTTCAGTGCCTCTGCCCTTACTCTTAGCTCCACTTCCCAAGAGTGAGGAGCAGCTTGACCTGACCCAGATCTCGGGCACGGCTCCGCGGCCCCACCGCCCTGGGAAGAGGCATCAGATGGCCCTTGGCAGTGGCCCGCACAGGCCAGACCTCAGCCTCCAGGGCCTTCAGCCTGAATCCGCCTCTCCTGCCAGCACCTAGTGTGTCCCTTGGAAACACTCTTGCAGCTTCTTCCTGGCCAGGACTGGAGAGGGCCCAGCTTGGGCCTTGCCTTCGCTCAAACAGGGCCAAAAGGCTGACCCAGTGGACATCAGGGGCCTAATCAGCTGACCATTGGTGTAGCCAAACTTTTGACATGTTTCTTAGAGATGAGTGGGTAGAGTGAAGTAGGCAGTCTCTCCATCCATCCCCTTGGCAGAGCTATTTGAAACTATCCATCTTCCATTTCCTGCTTGGCGCTATAGGTCAGCAAGTATTTATCCAACTTCTGCCAATGCCTTGCCTGGGTCTTCATGGTCAGGCGTCCTGGTGGGAGGCGAGGATGGGGACTTGGCCTTGCACAGCTCTAGGTCTCCAGCTGTTCCCAGGTGGTGAAGGAGCGGCCACTAGCACCTCGAGGACAGAGGAAAGAGAGCTCCTGCCATGAGGGATTTTCCAGGGCTGCTCTGTGGACCAGGTGTTGGGACAGGGAGTTCCTGGGTGGACCATTAAAAGAAGACAGGGCAACAGCCGCCATCCCAGAGAGACTGTCCCTGGCTTGCTGGAGTGCAGTGGGTGACGGCCTGCAGTGGCACCTTTGAGATGACCCCCCCTTTGACACTGAAAGATGCCCTTTGCTGGTGTCAGGTCACTTTCTAGAAGGAAGGGCTTTCTCAGGAATCCCCTGGCTTCCTTATTTTTGCTCCCCAAGCTGTAGAGGTTATGAAGCCCCCTCCCCATCGCCCCTGTGGCCTTCCCCTCAGAGTTACTTTGTAAGATGTTTTCCACACCCAGTTGCCACAGACCCTTTCACTTGAGATGGCCAGCTCCCTCCACTCCAGGATGAGGGACCAGCTGATGTGCCTTCCCCACCCCCAGCCCGTTGCCATGGTAACGGCAGGCACTCCTGCTCCTGCAGAATATTGCTTTCTTATAACCTTCCTCCCTCCCTCTTTCCCCCCTTCTTTCTCTCACACAAAAAGAAAGCACAAGTGTTTTATATTCATTTTGCAAAAAGCTGTGTAGTGCATACTAATTGGCGTGGCTTCCTCCTGCTTTGAGCCTTTCCCATTCTCGGAGCCAGGATTACAGGCCAGCCTGCTCGTTGGAAGGAGGACTAGCTCCGTTTCTAGAGGCCCAGCGGCACGTCTGTAGCTCAGAGCCTTTCATCCAGGCCTTGAGCAGGTGCCCTGCAAGCAAGGCTTCTAAGGTTACCGCGTCCTTGTCCCAGAACTTCCTATCCATAAGCCAAGGGTTATGAGTTCTCCAGGGGCTGGAGCACCAAAACCTTGGCCTGGCACAGAGACTCAAAACAGGTGCCAGCTGGAGGGCGACCTCTCTGTCACCCTGTCTCAGGGCCCTGTTGACATGGCCTTCCGGGGCCTTCCCTCCCGAGGGGGCTTCTTGCGCCCCAGGCGGAGGCAGAGTCCTGGCTTAGGCCTTCATCAGGAGTGTTGCTCTGAAGCCTCAAGTTCAGGCCCGGGCTGGATGGGGTTTGCTGGTCAGCTGGGAAAGGGCCACGCGGCCGGACTTGATGGACACAGGAGTCTGGATGTCAGAGAGCCACTTAGGAGCCTTAGAGTGGCATTCCACAAGCTCCTCATTCCCATCTTCAGGCCATTCCTTGCCCTCCATTTTGGCAGCCCCTGGCGATGCTGTTCTCCGACTCTCACTTTAAGTGACCAGAAGGGTGCCACGCGCGCTTGTACGTGAGTACGTGTGGCGTTGCCCCAGGCTGGGCTGTTTATCCGTAGGCTTTTTGCCAGCCCCTGGGCACCAAAGACAAGTCTTTTGATATGTAAGCACGAGAAGAGTGGTTGGGATTACTACAGGAACCGGTAGACAACATTTCCAGCTTTAATTGTGCAAATGAAGTATAATTTGCATTCATTTGCCATTTGATGTTAAACTTCCTAAAATAAGAATTCAGAAGGTAAAGTATGCAGCCTTGCTGGCCGAGCTCTCCAGTGGGGTGGGAGGAGTGGTACAGAGATGCAGGACGCAGGTCCCAAGCCCGCCATGTGTGCACTGCTGTCCCTGCCCAGTCCCTAAGCCAGGGCCACTCACTGACTGCATTCAGCCGTGGTTCCAAAAGTCTTGTAACATAAGTGGTACATAAAGTGTCAGCTATAACCTTCATGACAGCCTGGTGCAAATGAGGAAACTGAGGCTCAGGTACTTCCAAAGCGCGTGGTCCTCCCCCAGCGCCCTCTCCCCTCAGGCCGAGCTGCTGGCTGCCATTGCACATGCACTGTATTGGCAGTGTTTAACACCTGTCTTTCCTGCCAGTCTGTCATTTCCTCAGAGTCTTGTCCTGGTCAGCCTGGCATCTCCTCCAATCAGCACAGACCCCTGCCCACAGCCAGTGCTCAGTAGATGCTGGGGGAGGGTGAACGTAACTGGTGCTCCAGTTCGGAGACCGGAGCTGGGTTTGAAGCGGAATCCTGTTACCTTGAGCAGGTGACCGTGTGTAAGGCGAGACTGACAAGGGCATGAATTCTGGCTAGCTGGGAGCAAGGACAGCTTCCTTCTCTGGCCTCCTCCCACTCTTGCAGCCTGGCCCTGGGGTCACTCAGTGGGGACATCTCGCAGAGGCCAGGCCTCTCAGATACTGCTACTTCTTCCTAAGCATCTTTTCTGACAGGGAGATGAGTGCCCACCAGAAATCTGGTGCAGGTCAGTGTGGCCCTCAGCCGGCCCCAGCTCCTGGTACTTTTTTCAGTTGCTGCATTTGGCTGCCAGAGCGCGCTGCCTGGAGGAGTAGCGCCTCTGTCACCTGCACAACCAGGCTGGAGAGGAGGAGCCTGCAGTTCAGAGGGGCGGGCACGTGAGGTACAGCAGGGCCGGCAGGTGCCAGAAGATGTAAAGACACGTAGGTTGCCTCCTCAAGCCCTTCAGCTCTCCTGCGAGTCTGAACCAGGTATGAGGTTGTGGAGGGTCAGCGAGGGGCCCCCCTCAGGCCATGAAAGAACAAAAGCAGATTGTTCTACAAGTGCCACTGGATTGAGAGTTAGGGTGTCAGTTTGGGGTTTGACTTGACTCATTTTTTTTTAGACACAATTCACATCCCATTCACCCTTTTAAAGTACCCAGCTCAGTGGGTTTTAGTATTTTCACGTGGTTGTGCAACCATCACCACTATCTAATTCCAGAACATATTCATCACCCCGAAAAGAAACCCTGTCCCCATTAGCTGTCCTCCCTGCGTCTCCCTCCCCCCAGCCTCTGGTAACAGCTAATCTTTCTATCTCTATGGATTTGCCTATTCTGAATAGTTCACATAAATGGCATGGTCATACAGTATGCAACTTGAGCATCTGGCTTCTCTCACTCAGCAGACATTTTCCAGGTTCACCCATGTCGTATCACGTATCAGAACTTCATTCCTTAATATCGCCAAAGAACATTCCCTGGCAGGGGCGTGCCGCCTTCTGTTACCCGTTTATCAGTTGGTGGACATTCGGGTGGTTTCCACTTTCTGGCTATGGTGAACAGTGCCGCCGTGAACGTTCCTGTGACGCGTTTGTGTGAATGTGTTTTCAGCCGTCA
>NW_006434825.1:16014841-16026871 GCF_000325575.1 Pteropus alecto
AAGATTAGCAGCCTTTTTTTTTCTTTTAAGAAAAAATTCTGTCTTTTAAGGTATATAATGTAGTGGTTTTAGGGTATTGACAAGGTTACGTAACCATCATTATCTAACTCCAGAACATTTTCATCAGCTCACCAAGAGCACTGGAGTAGCCTTACCTTGATTGACGTCACCGTATGTCACCAGCTGGCCTCTTACGGTACCGGGGGCCCACCTGGAGCTCTGCATCACTTCCACTGGTTCAGGGCTCTCTGGATTATTGGGGCAGCCCTGGGAGACCATGTGACACAGCACTAACTTGAGCGTACACTCTGGACTATTCTCCACACTCAGTTATGCATCTTCCTTGGAAGAGCTTGGCGGGCAGGGGTTAGGCTCAGGGGCCTCACCCACTCACATTCGTGCATGAACACCCCGGAGGCAGCCGAGAATGAATAGCAAGGAAGTTAGGGAGTCCTTTGTCATGAAGCCCAGAGTCACACCCCAAATGTGGCGGGTCCTTGGGGTCTGCCATGGCAGAAGGATCTGTCTTGTGGCCCAATAGTGGGCAAGGCTGTGGTTGCCATACCCGGAAGTAGGGCCCAGAGGGCATCTCTGGGTCATGGACCGAGCGCGAGCAACCCAGGAGCTCTGAGACGTGCACTGCACAGACTGCACTGGCGCCTGAGCCCTGCGTCTTCTAAGGACCCTTGAGGTCCCCACCACGGGACCTGAGAGGAGTGGTCATGGGAAAGGTCACCTCCAGCCTCAGATTCCAGCTTCCTGCTTCCAGTTGCTCTTGTCCACTCCCTGTCTTTGTTCTCTTCAATCTCGTCCTTTGAAGAATTTTCCGAGCACTGTTATAGCCATGCTCTCAGCAGCCCGCCACCCTCTGCAGACCCCTCCCCACTTCCTGGAGACAGCTCTCTGTCTCCATCCACAGCTCTCTCTCGAGATCCTTGTCCATCATCCTCTGCTTTTCTCCCCCAGGTTATCCTGAAGGATCTGGAGGTGTTGGCCGAAATTGCTTCCTCCCCTGCAGGCCAGACGGATGACCTAGGCCCCCTCGATGGCCCTGACCTCCGGGTCAGCCACTCAGAGCTTCAGGTGCCCACCCCTGGCAGAGCCAGCCTGCTGCCCACTCCCAGTAAGTATTCCCCGATGTGTCCAACCTCAGGGACCCTGGGAACATCAGTGCTTGGTCTCATGCTGGACTGGGGCTGTCCCCCTTGAGCTCTGGAGTTCTGCACAAGTGTGAGGGATTAGTGATCTGCCACTCTGCGAGAGGCAGGTGGCCCTTGCTGTCTCGCTGGCTCCTGGCTCACCCCGCAGGCCCCTCACCTCTGTGAGAAACCCTCACTTCCCCCTTTCCTCATCTTCCTGCGCTTTTTATTCTTTTGAGCCATTCTTTCCCTGGGGCAGTGTCTCCCCAGCCAAGAAGCAGGGGGCTTTGGAGTCAGATCTCACAGGTGGAAGACTAGGCAGCCATTTCCTTCCTTACCAAGAAGCTAAAAATAGCTCTCAACATGGCAGGCAGCCCAGGCAAGAGACAGCATAATTCAAACAGGATGTTTCTGGGCAGTCCTTGGCCACGAAGGTGGCCGTGGTGTTCCTGGTGGTCACCCTTTGGGCTCCATCTAGACATCAGGCAGCCCTTCTCCCAGGCAAGTACACTCCCAGCACCTCCCTCCCAGGCAGACGCCAGTTCCCTCCAACAGCAGCATCCTGGAAAATGCCCAGGGAGGCAAGTCAATAGGAGAAACCCCAGCGAATCTTGGGTGTTTGCCTGGGGTGTCTTTTTGCCCCCTGAGCGGCTCTCAACCTCCAGGCACAGGGCCCTACATAGCTCTTCCGCTAATGCAGAAGCCAAGCGTCAAATAGATTCGGGGCCCGTCAGCAGCAGCTTCCCCCTGCAGTCGCACCAGACTGGTCCCAGAGAACACCGGGGAGCACCCGCTCAGTGAGCCACCAAAGCCCTGCAGGCCTGGCCGCACCCCAGGCTGCGAGGTCGTCACAGAAGGCCCACGCACTGTGGACGGCTCCCCTGCGATACCTGAGTCAGCTCCATCCCGGCCCTTGCATGTAGGACCTCAGGCTTCAGGCCACCACCACTGCGCACACCCTGCCTGCAGCGGATCCCAAGTTTCCAGCCACGTCTGACCGAAGCAAGGAAGGAGTTAGGGGCTGTGGCGGCAGCCCAGCTTCCTTCTCGTTTCCCCAGGATGCGGTGGTTTCCTTGCCAGTGAGCCCAGCTTCCTGTGGGTAGTCAGAGGCCATAGTCAGGGAGGCTCCCACATCCTGACCCGGGACCCCTGCTGAGGTTCCCACCCTCTGTCCCATATGGGGGTCAAGCTGAAGTCTTCAGGCTGGATGACAGGACTCCCATAGGTCGAGTGTGGGGACAGGGCCCTCCATGAGAAGGGTGAGGAATAGAAGGCTCTTCCTTGAGGAAGGGAAGGCCTGAGGGGCAAGGACAGGGTGGCAGTGAGACCTGACTGGAAGAGGGGGCAGCAGCCAAGCCGAGGCCCCTGCAGAGCGCAGGCCAGCGCTCAGATCCCCTTTCGGAGCATCCCATGCTCCTCGGTGGCAGAAGCAGAAAGCTAAGGCGGCTCAGCCCCAGGCAGGGAAAGGACGCCTTGATCTCCCAGGACTGTGAGCTGTCCATCTAGAAGGTGGCTTTTCTCTTTCTTCTGGCATAGAGAAGTGAATGACTGAAATGCTTACTTGTTAATGGAAGGATGAGCCAGAAAAAATGGCCTCGGGCAGCCCAGGTCTGCTGGAGAGGGCGGAGTGCACCCTGGAGCTATAGGGCCTGGCCTTGCAGGAGCAAGCCTTTCAGCTGCTTGGGAACAAGGGCTGGGGGATAGTTGGATGGCAAAGCGCTCTGAACCCCCCAGCTCCCGGCCCCATCAAGGTGGGTGGGCCACTAACGAGCCTGAGGCAGTAAAGACTTGCCCCAGCTCACCAAGGCTGTCAGACTGGCTCATATCAGTCAGGGATTCACCCTGGATTTATAGAAAAACAACGAGTATGCCAGATGGTAAGAAATTCCATTCTGGAAAGAACACCAAGGAAGTGCCTCCAGCCAACAATGCTTTTTGCCTTAAGGATTCACAGCACCAAGGGCCACACACTCTTAGCCTGAGATTCATACGTGCATTTCAAGGAGTGTGGGAATCTTGCATGCATGTGCATCCACAGCTGGTACCAGATTTTTCAAACAGGTCTTTGCTTTTGAAAGGTCAAGGTCAAGCTCATGCCAGTAATAGAAGAGCATGGGAAGCCAGAAGTGGGCCCTAGCGGCCTTGGGGAGGGCACACACCGGGCACCAAGGTTGCTGAGGGTAGCTGCTAGGTCAGAAAACATGCAGAAAATATACACTCATTTCTCTGCAGGCTGTTCTTTGTCACATTGCTTCTCAGGCAGGTAGGCAGGCAAGGGGGTCATTCTGTCTGTCACCATCTGGCTGTACACACGGACGGCAGCCACAGGGCCAGACCCTCTTCCTGTTTGGATTCCGCTTTCCTCTGGCTCTCCAGGGCACAGCTCTGAGAGCTTGTGGACTGTAGCTCTACAACCCTTTAGGGCAGATCTCCCCACCCCACCCCTTTCTGGAAAGCCAAGGAGGCGGGAAGCCTGGCAAAGATGAAATCAGTGGCACTCGTTAGGAACTAAATGGCCCCACCTGCGTTTTGGTCTGTACACTCCAGTGGTGCAGACCGAGTGCAGCAGTGGGGTAGCTGCTGTGCTGGCCTAAATGTGCCACAGCAGCGGCCCCCGGGGCCCACAAGGCAGAGTTGCTCCCTGGGATTTTCCTCTGCCCTGCCCGAGCAGAAGCGTCCCTCCCTCCAGTGCAGAGCTGTGTGGACAGAGACGAGGGTGTCACTTCTCCCACACCTCCTCCATTCCTGACCTTTGCAGAGCCCCAGGCTAGGAAGAGAGCCACCTCTGGGAGAATCAGGAGGGGAGCCACCCGGGTGGGGTGCCTCTAGGGAAGCCAGTGAAGGGACACCACATTTCCCTGTCTCCCTAGATTGTAATTTGGTAAAATGAAACAAAACAACCATTCGAGTCTCCTGTGACTTGGCAACATGTGTGCCTTCTCTGCCTGTCTCACTCGGAGGAGTGTCAGCCGAGGCTCTGCCAGGCTCTGCAGAGGGAATGACGATCTCTCCTCCAGCAGACCCGAGGGGCCTGACCCTGAGCCTGGGACCAGTCCCCAGTCAGAGACGTGCCCGGCCCTCCTGGGGCTTGGACATCTCTGCCACAGGAGTGGGGGCAGCCTTAGCCAAGCACAGCAGCATCGTGGCAATCCAGGGCCAAAGGTGTCACCCAGGACTGACATTGGCCCCTAAACCCAGTCTTTCCTGTCCTTCCCTTCTGGCCACAGGGCCCATTCTTAGTGGAATAAAACTGCTTACATCAGGGCTCTCTGGTCCAAGGTGGAGTTTGACCCTAGCTCTAAAAACATGGGCAGAAGGGAAATGTTCTGATTCAGTTTCGTTCCTTATAGCCCAGGCTAGTGTAGCCAAATACAGAAAGAAGGTCCAGAAGAAAGCTAGAAAAGCCATCCCCGTCGAGCTCTTACTAGGACTGTAGCACCCCCCCCACGTCAGCTCGCCGAACCTCACTGTGGATTCGCTTGCGACATCTCTGAGAGGAGAGCAGCCTTGTCATTCCCACCTGGGGTGACGGATTGCAACAGGCGGTGGCGCTGACCCCGGAGCCGGCCTGAGCCTGCTCTCTCTCTTCATCCCCGCACTCAGAGGAGGGAGCACAGGTGGACCCCAGCCTCATCCAGCACTAGAAGTTTCTACCGCCCGAGCGGGGGAGCAGAGCTGTGGTTGTCAGTCCAGCAGTCTCCTCTGGTGCTGGGTTGGCACCCAGCCTGGCAGTCCTTGGGAGTGTCCCTCCTCTTCACAGTTTCTTCAGGGACCCCATTCTGGCCTCAGGACACCTCAACACCTCATTCCCTTCCCTTCTGCAGCCTTCACCCCCTCCAGCCACACCCGGCTGTTTCCCAGCCCCTAGAAGCCTTGCTGTGGCTCTTCCCACACACGCTCTCAGGCAGCGTAAAAGAGCACAGGCTCTGGGGTTGGAAAGGTCTAGATTCACGGCCCAGCTCTCTGCTCTGCCTGTCCTGTGACCTTGGTCAAGTGTCCTGCCTTGTACCGCCTCTCCTTCCTCTGTAAATTGGGTGATGGGGTGCTCGGAGGCTCTGTGAGCTCTTCCTGGAGGGGGCTAAGATGAATCCATGTGATGAGCTGCCTTTGCTTCTGTCCTTATTACAGAAGCTCACGCCTGCTTCAGGCCAGCTCAGACGGCCGGCCTCTGTGTGGCTTTCCAGAGGAGCCCAGGCCAGAGTCCTCTGCTGCCTCTGTTCGCCCACCCTGTTCCGCCCACCCGTCACTCTCTGCGTGCGTGCTGGAGTTCACATCTGGTTCCCTCCTGGCTGCGACCTCTTAGACCTTTACTGCTCAAGGTGCCGGTTATGCAGCCTCAGTGTCACCTAGAAGCTCCTCAGAAATGGGGACACTCAGGCCCACCCCAGACTCAGAATCGTACTTTATCAGGATCACCAAGTGACTTGTGTGCTCCTCACAGTCTGAGAAGTAGCAGCTCAGACCACAGGGGTCTGTTGTACTCATTCATCTCTGAGTCCCGGCATTAGGCGTTTTTCAGAGTCCATTATGATGACGTGCAGGAGGGGGCACCAGGGCGGATCACCCAGGCACCAGTGCCGGTCTGAGGCCCCCCAACACCACTGTCCGTTGCCAAATGGAGAGCCTCGCCCCCTCCAGCGCAGGCCCATCAGTGTTGATCAGCCCGAGGGCCCCTTCCTCGCCTCCCTCTCTCCAGCGCCACCCGTGGTCCCGGCTCCGCTCGCTCCCGCAGCGGCCGCAGCTCTGCTCGTGCAGCCCCTCTCCACTGCATGTCAGCTTCAGGCTCCTCTCGGGCCCTGCTCTGGCCCATGAGCCTGCCTCTTGCTCTGACCTGGGCAGCTGGAAAGCTTCCTGGATTTGGGTGGCTGCCTGGGGCAGAGGGCTCCCCATCCTAACAACCCTTCTGTCCACACAGTGGTGGGTTTTGGGCTCTGATTCAGCAGACTCCACAACCCCCCCGAGAGCCTGCTTCACAAGAGCCCCAGGCCTCCCTCTCTCCCAGAGAGGCTAGCCCCTCCCCACCTGTCCCCCTCGATTCCAGACCAGCCTCCCAATCACGCAGCCCCCCCTCAGAGCACTTCCTGTGCCAGGAACTGCAGCATTAAGTTCCTTATCCCTGTGAGGCTCACAGACAGGAACTGCCACCCTGGAGAAGGTGTCACTTCCTCAAGACTGCCCTACCAGTTGGGGACAGGACCTGGATCTCGTCTGGGCCGTCTAGCCCTTCCCCCACATTCTCAGGACAGCCAGTCCAGATGCCTACTAGCGGGGCTGGCAGAGAGGTAGACAGGAGGTGGGAGCAGAGCAGAGACGCTGCTGGGCCTGGGCTGGGCAGCTAATGTTTTCCCATCTGGTTTTGTTGAACTGTAACTCACGTTGTGTATTGAGGCCGGAGCTATTTTTATCCTGACATGTGAGGCTCCTTCGCGTCATAGCCACAAAACTCAATCCAAAACATCCCAGGGAAGGTTGTTTGTGAAACGTTCTGCAGATTCTCATGTCGCCACATCAGGTTTCACTTAGTAACATCTGCAGGGCTGGCTCCCCGGCCGCCCACCCCAGCGGCCTGGTTTTGTGTACAGAGCGCTCCCGACAGCATCTGTCTGCCCCTGGGCCAGCGGCGGTCACGTGAGCTGCTTGCCAGAGCCCCCTTCTCCAAACCAGAAATGCGAGGCAAGCATCATTCGGCAGGACCGGTCCTCAGCAGGGCAGGAAGTGAAACTCTTGCTCTTCTCCGCCCCGTGAAGGATGCCTCTCTCCTGAGACCCATGTCGTTGCCTCCTGGGCCCCAGCCAGACAGCTGTGCATTGTCCCTTGTGGGGCTGGAAGACTATGTGCTGTCAGTAATGTCACCTGAGTAAAAGCCTCTTAGTCCTCGGCAAATCCTCAGCGCAGTGGAGGGCATGCCCTGAATCGGGACACTGGGCTCCTGTCCGAGCTCTGCCCGCTCCTAATGGGCCAGCAGCACCCGGCCCAGGGCCCCGCCGGCCGGCAGGAGAGCTCAGCAGTGTTGGCTTTTATCAGAGCTGCTGAGAAAGGAGGCCGGTTCCCAGCCATGCAGACGAGCAAGAGCCAGAAGTGGGTGAAGCGGCCTGGGGAGGAAGGCGCTGTTAGCGCCCCACGGGGAGGCGGCAGTTAGTTCAGTTGAGCGAGGCCTGTCATTCCCCGAAGTAGCTCTTGGAGTGAGTTTTCCTTCCGCCCCCCCTCCTCCTGCTGTGCACGCAGCCCTGCCCGACAGTCTGGTTCCATCTTAAGCCAGCTGGGCCTGAGGGCTCACAAGGTCGGAAGAGTGGCTAGTGGGCCACTGGGAGACAGGCTGGGAGAGTCGGGTAGGCTCTGCCCTGTCCACAGTGACCGCTGAGAGGGCCCCAGCCTTGGCAGCCCACCCAGGAAGTGTTGCTCTCCCCCCACCGGCAGAGGACTGTCCTGCCCCGACATGTCGTCTCCACCCACATGGGTCAGGATCTCATCGAACTTTACAAGGCTCCCGGCCTTGTCCTCTGGAGGGCAAAGGCCCCAGGACAGCTCCCCTGAAACTCACAGCACTCCGTCAGCCAGGCCCGAGGGAAGGTGCTGGAGTCCTGCTCTTTGTAGTCTTTAAATGGTGGGAGCATAGGGAGGGCGGAGCTAGAGGCTTTCTCGGCAACCATGGCACTGTGAGAACGTAAGTCACTTACGGTGGCTTCTTGCAGATATGACTGCCCTCCTCCCTCTGACTGACATCCCTCAGCTCCAGGGACCACCACGCAGGTCTGGACTTTTGAGAGATGCTTATGGGACTGTGGCTAAGCAGACCGGGGATGTGGCCAGGCTTTTTCTTCTGCCATCTTTGGCCAATCTCAACTGAGAGGTGGGCAGGTCTCCCTCCCTGATTGTGGGGTTGGTAGGGTCACAGGTGACCCCCTCTCTTCCTTCAAGCCTCCCTACCTCCCACCAGAACACTGAAATTTTCCCAGATCTGAAGTCTCCCCACTCAGAGACATTTCACACTATGCCCTAGACCTCAGTCATTCGTTCCAAAACTTAGAGAGCAGTTTGTCCCGTGCCAGTGGTTCGGGTTATGGTATGTTTGCTATTTAGTAGCCCCCATTTATTGAGCACAGACTGTGGTAAGCCTCAGGCCCAGTACACGTTTTATCTCGTTTAATAGGGGTACTTACCGCCCCTACTCTACAGATGAGGAAACTAAGGCTTAGAGAGGGTAAGACTTTCGCAGAGTTGCACAGCCAGTACGTGGTAGAACGAACATCTGATCTGAACCTAACTCAGATGGGTTCTCAAGCCGAGCTCTTAAATACCATGCTCAACGCTTCCCACTGCCCTAGGGGGCCAGAACCTCTGGCACCTCCCCAGTGTCTGCCCAAGATGCCTAGCCCCTGGGAATGGAGACCATGGCCCCAGATGGCCCCAGCCGGGGAGGATTTCTTTATGGTCATCCCTCGTGTTGTTCCCTTTGCCCATGGCTCTAGGCCTGGAAGCGGGGTGGTGTGAGGGTGCACACACAGAAGCCAGAAGGGGACTGGGACATGAGGAGCCATCACGAACAAGCATCCAGGAGAAGGCTACAGTAAGCTGGGTTCCAGTTCACATGTACTTCAGTGGGGCGGGGGGCTATGCCCTCTAGCAAGGCCACCATGGAGATAAGCAAATTCATATCCTCAGTGTGGGGTCAATGAGGAGAGGCCCAAGAGGCAGCAGGACTGCCTCGACAGCTGTATCTGCAGCAGCTAGAGATCACCTCCAGCTGGGCCTGGGGTAACTTGATCTGTAAGAATGTGACACTTGATTCTGCAAACAGCCCCTCTGGGCCAAGGAGCAGAGACTGTTTGCCATTCCAGAGTCACTCAGGACCTCCTGGGCCAGGTTGTTCCAGGCAAGAACCCAGAGCAACACACTGCAAACAACAATAGTTCAGTGAGGCCTGCCCTTGAACTAGGCTTCTCACTCAAGGCTCAGCCCTTGCATGGGGCATGGGGGCTGCCTAGGAGGTTCTCAGGAGAGAGGACAGCAGTTCGAAGGTGAGATCCCTCATAAAAAATCCTCATAGAGTAATTACAGCTGCCTTTTCCAGTTCCCACCCACGTCCCCATAAGGACCCTGCAAGGACATAAGGGAAGTCTGAGTTCAGCAAAAAGACCGCTCCCAGGAGGAGGCTTTACTGCTGCTTCCTGGACCCTGGCATCTAATGAAGTCGGCCCACGGGGGCTCCTCTGTAGGCTCGCTGGTACTCTGGGTGCTTCCTTTCCACACATTCTTGTTTGGGGCTTTGGGCTTTGGGAGCTATATTTGATGGTGCTGGGAGCTATGTTCCCTTGCACAACCAAGCTTGACTCCCAGAGACCCCACACCCTGCCTGTTTCACACTGGTGTGTGGCCATCGTCCCCCTGGTCTGAGAAGGAAGTCAACAACTACTACAGGGGTCCTGGGCCAGAGAGGGACCAGCCAGGAAAAATGATGGCCCCAGATGCCCCTGTCAGCCACTCTTCTTCCAGTGTCGTCCCTGAATTGTACACTTCCAGTTAGAAATCCAGTAAGTTCTGGGGATCTAACCTACAACATGGTCACTATAGTTAATAATAGTATATTATGTGCTTGAAAGTTGCTAAGAGTAGATATTAAATGTTCTCACGACAGGAAAGGTAATTATGTGAGATGATGGAAGTATTAGATAATGCTGTGATTGTAATCATTTTGCAGTCTATGAGTATCAAATCAACATATGCTCCTTAAACTTACATAATATTATATGTCAATTACATCTCAATAAAGCTGCAAAAAAATTAAAATGTAAAAACATCTACGAGGGTTAAAAAAAACCATCATGTTATACCGAGACAACTGGCTGTCCGTCCACATGCAAGAGAATGAATTTAACTCCTTTCTCACACCACATACAAAAATTTTAATGGATTAGAGACCTAAATGTAAGAGCTTAAAAAAAAAAATTCTTAGAAGAAAGCATATCAGTAAATCTTTCTGACCTTGTATTTGGTAATAATTTCTTAGATATGACACCAAAAGCACAAAGAACCAAAGAAAAAATAAATTGGACTTAATTAAAATTAAAAATTTTGTGCTTCAAAAGATATCATTAGGAAAGTGAAAAGACAGCCCACAGAATGGGAGAAAATGTTTGCAGATCATATGTCTGACAAGAAGCTCATATCCGATTATGTAGAGAACTCTTACAACTCAACAATGAAAAGACAATAACCCAATTTAAAAATGGGCACAGGATTTGAATAGAGACTTCTCCAAAGAAGATAAATATCCAATAAGCACATGAAAAAGATGTTCAACATCATTAATCATTAGAGAAATGCAAATCAAACCCATGAGATACTACTTCCCATTAACTAGGAGGGCTCTAATCAAAAAGAGCTGAGTAGCAGCAAGGGCGTGGAGACACTGGAACCCTCGTACATGGCCGGTAGGAATATAAAATGATGCAACCAGTATGGAAAACTGGCAGTTCCTCGGAGGTTTAAACAAATTCTTCTCCTGGTTATATAACCAAGAGAAATGAAAACATGTTCACACAAAACCTTATATATGAATGTTCATAACAGCATTATTCTTAAAAGCCAAAAAGTAGAAACAACCAAATGTCCACCAACTGATAGATAAAAATAATATATCCATACAGTGGAATATTACTCAGCCATAAAAAGAAATACAGGACTGACACACACCACAACATGGATGAACCTTGAAAGTATGCTAGGTTAAAGAAGCTGCATACTATATGATTCCATTTATGTGAAATGTCCAGAGTAAGTAAATCCATAGAGATCATAGATTTATTTATGGTTGCCAGTGGCTAGTGGATAGGAGAATGGAGAATGACAGCTAATGGGAATGAGGTTTCTTTTTTGAGTGAAGAAAAATGCTCTGGAATTGTGATGGGTGCATAACTTTGTGAATATGCTGAAAAACACTGAATCATACACTTTAAAAGGTTAAACTCTATGGTATGTGAATTGTATCTAAATTAAGCTTTTTTTAATGCCCTATTAATGTTTCGAGCAGGCAGAGTGAGGATTCCTGCTGTTGCTAACACCTTTTTGCAGCAGTGCTGTCGAGGTCCGCACATGCTGGAAAGGGGGAGGAAACCCATGGCGTGCGTGAATACCCTGCATCGGGATCATCCGGGCATTCCGTCAGCCCTGTCCTGGTCCCCACCGCACCCCCATGCTAGATGCCTTGCAGAGGTGGAAGTGTGCCGGGGGGAGGGGAGCAGGAGCTGCGTCTGGGCCTCTGTTTCCAGCTGGGGCACATCAGAGGGAGATCTCCAGTGTGCTTCTGTTTCTAAAGCCACCTCAGGGCTTGGAAAGTTTTTAGAGAGACCATAAAAGAGCATCTTTGCCTGAAGATGAGGGAGAATGTCTGATTTCAAAACACTAAGATTGAAACTCTTGGTAATATTCTGTCCGTGTGTGCTGTCTTTAGTGGATACGGGTATGATTTACTTAAATTGGGAAAAGAGTGTGGCTTTTGCCTCAGGTTCGTTGGTTTTGTTAACCATCGAGATGGTGTACCTGTCTAACCTCCCCCCCTTTTTTTTTCTTTGACTTGTCGTTTGTTAAAGTAAAAGCTTGTTTTTTAAAATTTTCATAGCACCAGGCAGGGAATCTTACACTTAGGAGGTGTCCACTCATCGGGGAGCGGCTGGGGGAGGAGGATGGACAGGTAGATGCGTATGTTTACAGTGAGCCGGATTACATTTGCCTGTACGTACTTACATAGTCCTTGCCTTTTTGCTGTCAACCTGTGGCCCTTGATTAAAGATGTCCCCTCATCTTGTCACACACAGACCCCGCCTCCACCAGCTTTTTGGCATTCACAGTTGTTGATGCTCTGGGGGGGTCCCAGCGCCCTGTGGCCACAGAC
>NW_006434825.1:16026943-16035518 GCF_000325575.1 Pteropus alecto
CTCCCACCATACTCCTACTTTTACAAGTTCATGATCAACCTTCTGAAGATGTTCAGCAGCGAACGGAGGCTCCTGGAGGTCCGAGGCGCGTTCATCATCAGGTTAGCCGTGGTTTTTCATTGGGACACCACGCGAGGTGTCAGAGCAACCATTTTCTCTCTCACGTCTCTCGCCGCCTTTCTTGACCTTTGTATTCTTAAAAGAAAGAAAGAAAGTTCCCCCTTTTCCACCCAGTTGCTGGTGCTACCGACATGAGGCAGGTGAAGTTCACCATGTTTTAAACAAATGAATTAGTTTTTCACTTGTGAGATGTTTTCTTTTGAGGTTGAATAGCTTCTCATTAAATGCCCTGTCGGAGTCTTTGCGAGGAAAGTAGGGGAGCCAGATGGAACGCGTAAGGGGGCCGTGCTCGGCACCCCACTGCCCGCACAGGGTTGGTGGCAGCAGTGGCTCTGGTGGAGCCAGGTACTTGAGTCGTGTTAGCCTAGCCCTGAACAGTCCCTGGGCTCTGGCCACAGTCACTCAAGGCCTGTAGGACTGTCATCAGCAGTAGCATGGCCAGTAAGTAGTCTGGCCCTTTGCCTCCTACTCAGCTCCAAGGAGCAAGGTTATCAGAAAAGTGACCATCAGGCCAACAAAATCTAGATGGGGCACAGATTTTTCCAGGCTCCCCAACAAAGCCAAGCGGAGGAGTTTTCCAGAATAGTCTGGTCCCAGAAACTCTATGGCGGTGGTTATCATCTCTGGCTACGTATTAGGTCACCAGAGAAGCTCAAAAAAAAAATAATAGCCGGGCCTCCCCCAGCCAGTGGTTTCAAAACCTTCGGGGTGACGGGGGTTATTAGAGCCACCCAGGGTGCTCAGGGAGCAGACTAGACTAACGTGTCTGGGAGTCAGGGAGGCGGCGGGAGCGGGAGTTGGCGAGCTGGAGGGGGTTCCCAGCGGGGGTCCAGCCTGCACACAGGCTTCCAGTGGAAGGAGCGGACAGTGGACAGTTCATTTTGCCATAAACCAGAAGGCAAGGGGGAGGGGCTTAGCCTCGGGGGCCATACTAAAGCTTGGGGGCCTTACACAGAGGTCACAGGAGGCCACTGCAAGGGCTTGAGCAGGAGAATGGTGTGACCAGATTTCTGTTCTTAAAGGTTACGGTGCTGCTGGAGGGGATCAGAGGGAGGAGGGCAAGATGGACGTGTGGGGGATCAGTTAGGCGACCGTGGTCCAGGTGAGAGATGGCGGTGGCTCGCTGGGGGATAGGGAGAAGCAGCGGGACTCAGGAGTAAGTAGGAAGTGCCATCCGTTGGCGATTGAGTGCATGAGGGAGTTGGGCGTGATACCAGGACTCTGGTGTGACAAACGGGTGGATGGTGGTGGCAGTCCCTGGATGGGAGCCCTGGAGGAGGAGCGGGGAGGGAGGAGAGTGTGAATTTAAATTCCTTTGGGGACGTCACAGGAGAGATGTTGAAGAAGCAATTTGCTATACTTGTCTCTCAAAAGAGGGCCCTAGGCCTGAGATACAAATCTGGAAATTGATGGCATAGTCATTCATTTATTCACATATTCATTCACCCAAGAGATACTGAGTGCTGAGTCTGCGCGGTACCATTCCAGGTGGTGCTCTTGGGGAGTTTCCATCCTTAGGGAGTAAGAACAGTCAGTGGTAAGAGGGCAGAGAGGGAAGGGCCAGAGCTGAGCCCCAGGGAGCTGCAGTGTATAATGGTTGGGGAGGAAGGAGAAGCCAGGAGAGGAAGCTGAGAAGGGCCCGGTGGGAGAGGAGAGGGGAGAGGGGGAGGAAGCAGGCAGTGAGGGGGGATGGGTCCTGAAGAGGGTCTCCTGGGAGGCACGGGAGAGGGAGCCACCAGGCCTTAGCTCAAGGGCTGAGGGCGGAATTGAGGGCTCCTGGGGAACAGGCTCAAAGGACTAAGTCGAAGGAGACAGGCTAGCCTTACCAGAAAGACGAACGCGGGACCATAAAGTCCCTGCTCATTGGGAGGAAGGGGCTTCTGACAGTCTAGACTACCCAGAGGTGTGCTGTGGTGGGAGGTGTCACCACGCCGTTGGCGTTCGGACCCGGATCATTTGTGGCAGGGGCTGCCCTGTGCACCGCAGGGTGGTACTTAGCAGCATCCCTGGCCCTTCCCACTAGAGGCCAGTAGCATCCCACCCATCCAGCTAGGACAGTCAGAAATGGCTTCAAACTTTCCAGTGTCCCCTGGGAGTAAAATCACCCCAATTGAGAACCGGTTACAGAGGGACAGAATGGATTCTTATTCTCATTGGCCAAAAGAGGAAAATTTCTGGTTTTTCTTCACAGTTGGGGATTGAAGTAAAGGTTAGATGTGGTAAATAGGACCCTCCACACACCAGGAAGATGACAGATGACCTTCACATGAGTGGCAGTTAACTATGTGTGGTTTTCCAGATGGCAGAGGCGTCGGCCCTATGCTGAGCTCTCCTCACCTGGAAGACTCAGGGACCAGTGGGGAACGAGGCCTTTGAAAAAAGCATCCATCCTAGTTCCATCTCTGGAGGACTGAGCTGTAACGGCTTCCTCCATCCTCTCTCAGCCTGGCCTTGGGGGGAGGGAACTCAGGGGAGTGAGCAGCACCCACAGAGTGCACCAAGGAGAAGTCTGGCAATGCGGGCCCCATGAAGCTGGCAGCCCTGTCTCTGCCGTGTTCCCATTTACAGCCTGCAGGGCAGCGAGGCTTCTCTTGCTTTGCATCGTCCCCCAGACATCCAGGACTGATGGGAATCTTCATTTTGCAGAAGGGAAATGAGAGGAAGCCATGTACCTGCCCAGCTTGGTCGCAGCTGGGCTGCGGGCTGCTGCTCTCTGCTAATTCTGTCATAGCTGCCACTCTGTCTTTTCTGTGAGAGAGTGCCGAGCCAGGTACCTCAAGAGGTCCTGCACAGCCTTCGAGCCGAGACCACCTGGGGCCAAGCTTCTCAGAGGAGCTCCTCCCTCCTCGTCCTCTGTGGGCTCCGGAGACCCAGCATAGCTGTCACTTGCTATTCCAGGGCTCACACCGCTCGTGGACCGCACTGGGGCCTCATGGGCATCAAGCTTGGCCTCACTCTCACCCCGCACAGCCACAGAGGTCTCCTAGCCCTTGGTACTTGCACAGAGAACCAGGGCTGGGACAGATGGCACCTTGAGGCTGGGCCCCTCACACGTGTTGTCCCTCTCAGTCCTTTGCTTCATTCGTCCATCCTGCTCTTCCCCCAAAGCAGCACCAGCACCTGTCAGTACGTGTTACAGCCGACAGCCACCTGGCCCAGCTTCCTCTGGGCCACCCTGGTTCTGTAGACCTGCTGCCTATTAGGCCAGCTTGCCAGGCCCCAGCTGGCCAGCCCAGGGCACAGTCCGGGCCACCCAGTCTGAGCTGTCAGGGCGCACACAGTGCAGCAACAGCCCTGGAGGGGGCCTTGGGTGTGTGCTCTCCTCCTTCCCATGGTCAGACTGGGGCCGGGGCGCTTTAGCAGAGATTTGCTCAGAACAAGCCCTTGGGAGGTTAGCCACCTGCCTGCTTCTTGTTGTGTTTCCTTATTTTCTGCTGAGGGTTTTAAAAAAGAGCATAATAATGGTATATGCAGACTGCTGAGATGAAGCCAGAGGCCTGATAAGAAACACAGGGAGTTAACCCTCCCCGTCTGGTGTTAGACAAGCTATAAGTTGCTCCTCTCAACCCCCGAGGTCGAGCATTGAGAAAGAAAGGAAAGAGATTCTTCTGGCAAACAAGTCAAGAGCCATTATTTCTGCGGTAGTGTATTTAGCTCAGAATCCAGGGGCGGCTGCCATCTCTAGGACAAAGGCATCTGGAGTTCTCGAAGACAAACATCTGGTGGGGGTCTCGGCATTGAGGAAGATGCATGATTTCCCTCCGGACCCAGAGCATTTCCTCTCCCCCACGAAGCTTTCCCAGGCTGCACCTCTGTGGGGGGTGGGAGTGCTCCCCCCACCCCGAACTCCACCCAGGCCCCTGGGCAGGTCGGACATCTTCTCCGGATCCAGATGGCCTTGTTATCTGGTGGGTATAACAGTGTAGATGCCTGCTGAGTTTGGAGAAGCCGGTGGCTCCAAAACCTCATCTCTGCCAGACTTGTCGAGGCCTGCTCCCAAGCCCACATGAGGACAGGAGTAAGGGGGTGCTGAGAGGGGGCTGCTGCCAGCACCTCCAGCCCTACCGTACCCACGCCCCCTCCCCAGGGCTCCCCAGGCGCTCAGGGCAGGATTAAGAGAGGAGCTTCTGGAGTCAAACAGACTTGAGTTCGAATCCCAGGTCCTCAGTTTTTAACTGCAGGACTGCTTTCCAAGCTCATTTTGCTTTGAGTGTGAAACAAAGATGACAGTGCCAGCCCGCCGTCCGCGGAGAGGGTTACGTAAGCCCGTGCATGTTATAGCTCTCGGCACAGCTTGATAAAGGGGAGCTGTTCCGCCTGGTAATGTGGCCTCGGCCTCCCACGGTGGTCTGCAGGGAGGGGAACTGGACTCGAGAGAGGGTGAAATAATTGAACCTTCTGTGCCAACAGCTGGCTCCGGTGCTCCAGGCCTGCTGCCCCAGCACCCGCAGCACCCACCAGCGGCCCGGCCCAGCCCCATTAAAACAACTCTGCCTGGGGTGGGTGTTCGTGTACATTTTCCTCTTCCAGCCTCTTCCCACCCTCCATGCCAGCGCAGGCAGGACAAGCACAGGCCTTGTTTTCCCATGAACTGTCCACTTCTACTCAGTAGAAAAGGCCGGGAGGGAGAAAACGCAGCCTCTTTGATAAACTGTGATATGAACTGCAGCGTAATCCAACAGCTGGGATCTTTACAAGGCCTGCTTCTGTGCTGGGGAAGGCACAGGACTGAGGACACCCCACTCTGCTGGCCAAGAAGGCCCTCTGGCCAGCCGTCCTTCGCCTTAATCAGCTGAGCCTCTTCCCCTCCTCTTCCTCCCTGCCGCTTTGCAGAGGACTGGCCAGAGAATGCTTTCTTTTTAACGAGTGACTGTGCTGTGAACTCAAGTGCTCCAGCCCCAACCAGCCCAGTTGATGGTGAATGAGGTCCCAAGCACCCCTAAGGGGAAAGGGGTGCCCCTGAGATAAGGCGGGTGTTTGAAGAGCCTGGGCTGGGAGCCCAGGCGGGAGAGGGGGAAGCAGTCATGAGCTTCGTCCTTGAGACCCAGCGCTCCCCTCCCCGGCTGTATAAGAGCCCTGTGTTGGGGGCGGGTGGAGTGGGGAACTGATTGGCCGCTGAGGTGGGTGGTAGGGCAGGGCAGCCAAGGCCCAGGAAGCCACTGGAAACCGGACTTGTTTTTAATTGCAGGGGTGGGGGGAGGGCCTCAAGAGAAGAAGCTCTTTCATCCGGTAACTGGGAAATTCCACTTTGCTATCCTCGCGCGTTCTGCCTGTGAGAAAAGCCCTCGGCTGGGGCCAAACGGCCACCGTGGTTGGCGCAGCTCTCACCAGCTGATCGCACCCGACCCCAGCTCCCCCGTCACTCTCTGAAGCCTCCTAGTCTCGAGTTCATTGGCATAGGGTATATCCCCTTTACCCTGTCTGTCTATATATGTCACCCCACCGCCCCGGGGGCATTGGCCAGACAACCCCCCTCGCCCCCCCGCGAAAGCTCATTGTGCCAATGCTGATAGAAGATGAATCAGTCAAGTGGCAAGACCCAGACCCCTGGTTCAGTGACACTTGAGAAAAGCATGCTCTGCCTCCGGCACGGCCTGCGAGGACTTCTGAGAGGTCCCGCCTGCCCCCTTCCTCCTGCCCCTCTAATGGATTGCGTTCATTTGCTCAGAACAAAAATAAATTGCTGTGACAAACATGCACCAGCCTAAGTCTGTCTGCTGGAAGAGGCCCTGATCCACTACCCAGAATGCAGGCAGGTTTTGATCTTTTATTAGTTAGTAGCCGTATTATTGGGTCCCCAGCTGAGGGGACGGAGACAAGATGTTGAGCAGGGCTAGAGGAATTCTTTGAAGGAATTTTTTACATTCGTCGTGTCGGCTTGATGTCAGTCTGCTCCTTGTGAGAATCTTCTGGCGCTTTCCACAGCCATTCTCCTCCCTGGCCCTCAGGGCTGGGGCTGGGGTGCTTTGTTGAGATACAGGACGATAAAGAGTGTGTGGCAGAAGCTTCTTTGCACAACCCGCTCTTGGCTGATCTCCTAATTGGGGACAGCTCTGAGGGAATGTGAATGGCAGGCACGATCGGACATACCAGAGAGAGTCCTGCCCTGGAAGATAGAAAGATGTCCCCGTGAAGGGCAAAATTCAGAGAGCCCAGCCCGTTCTATTTTTATTGTCCCTAATCCCTGGCAGAGTGCCAACATTCCAGCACTGCACAGAACCATCTGTGATCCAAGGGTGGTAGGAAGGGCTGCGGGACCTGTGGGACGGGCCAGCATCTTTGCCTCCTCCAGGCAGTCCCCACATTGTCCATAGAGCCCGCTGTCATGCACACTGGCCCTCCCTGTGGAAGCGATGTGTTTTCTTCTGGAAAATGGAAACACATGTGTTGGCCTTGCTAGGCCAGGCTGGGATTGATTAGGTTTAACTGGGGAGTGTGGGGGAAGGAGAGGAAGTGCCGGCCAGAGGGAGCCCTGCGCAGTGTGCTCTGGAAGTCTGGGGAGCTTTAGAGCGAAGCGTCCCTGTGTTTCAGGGGTCCTCCTGGATCCCTGTTGATGGGGCAGCAAGGAGGCCAAGGCTTGTGGGAGGTTAGAGGTCACAAGTGAACTTGGCACAGGGAGGCCATGGGACCCAAACAGCCCTCCGAGCACAGAGCCAGCCGCTTAGCCCATCATCCTGGAAGCCCCTGTGGTGGGGGTGAGGACTCGGGAACCATTCCGTGCCCACCTCACGGCATGCCTTTTGGACTCCTCATCACTTGGGTGCTGGCTCCTGCTGAGCCCTTGCCAGCCTCTGATTAAAATGTGTGGTCTCCACACCTGAGAAGCATCAACCCCCAGCCCGATGGCTCAGGCAGCCAGCAGGGCTGAGGGGATGATTGTCAGGAGCTGTTGCCAGGGGCTGAGAACTTGATAATGAATTTCTTTCTAAAGGTTGAGAGGTTGTTTCGGGATGGAATATGCAGTTCTCTGGATCTGTTTATATTTTACCTAAGGATGCCAGGAAACTAACAAAGTTTTGACCTTGGTAGCTCAGCTTGGTTAATTAGCAAGTAGCTGATGGGTATCGTAATGTCTCCTCTTAATCAAATAGCAGCAGGTTTGGAATTGGCCCCTAGAAGGCATTTCCATCCTCCCGCCTCCTTGGGGCAGGACTGCATCTGAGCCAAGACAGACAAAGGTGTGTCCTTAATTTTAAAGTGCTTTTAAAATCCTTCTAGAGCAGCAGTTACTGAGTATAGCCTGTTCATTCATTGTAGGATGCGTTTTCTCAGGAAGCTCTTTCTTTCATCCTGTATCAGCTTAGATATCTTTGGGCCGTCCTTGGGGGCCCCCGTGTTCTCTCTCTCCCCACAAGTGGTTTCTTTTAGCCAGTAGCCACAAAGGTGATCACACACACACACACACACACACACACACACACCTCGCCTTCGGGAAAATACGCAGAAGAGTTTCTGTCACATGCTGTCTGTGAAAGGCCATCCAGCCCAGCTGCCCCTTCCACGTAGAAGGAGAGGTCCCATCTCTAAGCATGTACCATGGCTGTGCCTTGGAGGACCCTGGCCTGGGACAGCCTTGACCTCACCAAAAGTCTCTGGGATCTGAAGTGGATCATGGAACTTTCTTTTAAAGTTTCCACCTTCAGCTCTCAGGAGAGTACCGGCTCTGGGTCTGTCGCTGTCATCGTCTTACATTTTAATGCCTATGTAGCACCAGAGCATCTGCCCCCAATTCCCTCATCCCAGCCCTTGGGGTGTCATCCGTGGCGTTGGGATTTGCTCCACAGGGAAGCTATGCAGCCTTCCAGAGACGCAGAGCTGAGGTTCCTGGTCGTCTTCCAGACTGGGTGGTAGAGGCCGTTTGGGAAAACTGCCCAGTTTCCAGTATGGACTTTGCTCTTCCACAGCCCTCGTTGGAAAGAAGCCGTGCTCTCTCATGGCGTCTTCCTTTCGCCCAGGGTCGTTCACCCGCTGAAACCCCACCAGGACCCCTGCCGATGTGACCTCTTCCCCTACCAAGGCTCGCTCTCCTCCTGCTGGCCGCCGCCTCTCCGGCCAAGTGAAACACCGATTAAGTGTGCGTGTCCGTCCCTGTCTTCCGATTAAGCCCCCGGCCCTCCAGACTGCTGCTCGTCCATTATCCTGGCCTCCTTCCAGTCTATATTTAGATGACATAATCTCATTGGAACTGCCTGGCACTTGGACAGTGAATGTCTTTCTTGGTCTAAATCTCAGTTTCGACTCTTGCTCAAGAGGACGTGTCCCACCCACTCCTTCCTCCCAGATATTTGTTTTTCCTTCTGGTTTATCACAGTTATTCACATCGTCCATGTTGGCCTCTTCCTCTCTGAGGCCGAGTTGAGATGGATTTCAAGTGCACTGCAGAGTCGTCTCTCATTTTTCTCTAGTCTTCTGTCCGGCGTCCTGTGCTGTCTGTTTTGAGTCTCACCTCTCACTC
>NW_006434825.1:16035641-16051143 GCF_000325575.1 Pteropus alecto
TTTACATCTCCTTCTCCATTTCCTCAGAAGGGGTGCCACATGTCCCGCCCACCCCACCCCACCCCCAGCACATGCCGCAGTCACATGCCCCAGCTCCGGCTCTCACACGCGACCGGTCTCCCGAACGTGGGGCCGTCTGAGCCTCCTTGTTGCTGCCCCAGAGAGCTGCTTTTTTAGCTTGATAACGGCGCTCGTGTCTCCATTCGCCCTTAGACTTGTCATCGGTAAACTCGTGGCCATGGATGGGCCCTTCTGCTCTGTCCCAGGCCTGCTCTCGGCTTATCCAGTCCTTCCCTTAGAAGAAAGACAGTTGTGCAGACTTGAAGACTCAGCCCTTGCCAGTGCTTCAGAGGCGAATGAGCCTCAGAAGCTCTGCTGCGTCCCCCGAAGTTCTGACTTGTTTTCTGCTCGGTTTTGGCATCTCTTCAGTAGAGCCTTGTCCCTTCCCTAACTACATAGCGCTTTTTGCTTCAGTGGCCCAGATCTGTCTTCTTTCCTTTTCCTGATGAGGGCAAGGTGGCAGCCTTACTTCCCCCTACGCTCCCATGCCTGTGATGCCTTTTTTAATAGAAATTTTTCACTAAAGAACAACATATTATTTAAAGTATACAAATTGTAAGTGTGCTACAACTCAGTAGCCATTTAGTGGCTGTTTAGTTTCTCCTGATTGTCTACACCCACGTAACAAGAACGCAGATCAAGAAGTAGAACACCCAGAGGTACCTTTCCTGTCTCCTACCTGTTTCAACGCAGCTTATGTTTGTGAGATTCATCCACGTTAGATGTAGTTGACATTTCTGTAGAATATTCCACTGTATGAAGATACCACGATTCATTCACCTTTTCCGCCATTGATGGCGTTTGGGTTGTTTTCAGAGTGGCACTGTTATGAACAAGGCCGCTGTGACTGTGCTTTCGCGTGTCTTTTGGTGAACATACACGTACGTTTCTCTTAGCCACAGGAGTTGCTGGATCAGAGACCATGCATATGTTTAGCTTTAGCAATTACCATGCAAAACAGTCGTACCATGTTCTGCTCCCATCAGGGTGTGGAGTCCAGTTACTCACATCCTCACCAGCCCTTGGCCGTGTCCGTCTTTGATTGGAGCCATTCTGCTAGGTGTGGTATCACCTTGTGGTTTTAACTTGCATTTCCAAGGACTAATGAAGTTGAAGAACCTCACGTCGTTGATTGGCCTTTTGGATATCCTTTTTTGTGATGAGCCTTTTCTAGTCTTTTCCCATATGTTTTCAATGTTTTTCTTATTGATTTGTAGAAGTTCTTTAATTCTGGATTCAAGTCTGGCTCAGATGTGTATCTTATAATTATCTTCTGTTCTTGATTGCTTCTTTAATGGTGTCTTTTGATGACTACAAGTTCTTTATTTTTAACGTAGCTCAGGTGATCAGTTTTTTTTTTACAGTTAGCATTTTTTATGTTTTGTGGTGCTTTTTCGGGGCATTGGGAGCTCACAGGAACTAGCAGTAAAGCTGCCTGATTCTGGTTGGTATTTGTCAAGCATTCCCTGTGAGCTGGTCGCTGAGTACAATCCACCTAAAACCCAGAGTCATTGTTTCTTAGCCCTGGACAGGGTCTTGGAGGTCACCTTATCCAGGCTGCTTATGCTTTGTGAAAACAAAGGCTCCTAGCCGCCCTCCACCCCAACATGACCAAAACCCAGGAGCACTGGTGCGGCCAAGCCAGCTGCACTCTGCGGCCTACAGCTGGAAACCTAACTATGTTGTGCTCACCTAACTATGTTGGTCAGTACTCTTTGGGTGGCAGGAGGCAAGAACACAAGTCAAAGGCACCAAAGTGAGCTAGGGGGCTCTACTGGCCTGTATAGCCAGACCACGGGCAAGGGTGGCAAGAGCCAGGAACTCGGTGTTTCTCTGTGGCACCGTCTCTCTTCTTGGCCCTTATTTGAGGTCAGCAGTTGTTGTTTTGGTTTCTTCAAGTGTCAGAGGCATGGCCACCATGTCACATGGCCATCATATCACTGAAGTTATGTTCTAGGAGGAAGCTCTGATTGGCTCCCACAGGGCCATGCGCCCACCGTGGCGTGGTGGCAGTGGCAGGGTGCTGCGAACGGCAGCCCTAAGAGAACCCCACATGGAGTGGAGAGCAACAGCTCTGCCGAGAAAGGAGCTGCTGTCCCACGAGAAAAGCAGCAAGATGCCGAGCAGTACAAACCACAGGGGCCTGCCATGCGGCTGCTTTCCTGAGCAGTTTTCTTACATGAAAAATGAAAACGCCATCTTCACTATCTCCTGCCAGTCCCCAGGAGAATTAAATGACTCGATAAAAAAGTGCTTAGAAGAATCTGGCACCTGGTAACTGCAATAAGTACCAGTCGTGACTGTGATGGTCAGTGTGAATGGTAACATCCACCCATCCACCCTCTCTCTGCGAGTGTCAAGAGAAGGGAGACCCAGGAGGTGGGTGAGTCGGTCGTTGCAGAGGTGGGCAGAGTAGCTGGTTGCTGAGGTGGGCGGGTCGCTGGCCCCGAGGTGGGCCTAGTGCCTGTTCTCCCGTTTTCCATGCCCTCATTCCGAGGCCACTGCCTCAGGCCCGGCTCCTGGAAAGCAGATGTTCTGGGGTTGATTGTTATTTTCTCCTGTTTTCTAGAGAATGGTAAGAAAGAAAGCCATTGAGCAAACTAGGGCTTGGCCCCAGGTGTCCTTTGTTCTTCTGTGCCCCACCTGGACCCAGCCCGGTTCAGAGCTGCCCAGTCTGGACTCTAGATCGAATGTGACAAAGCACAGTTCTCACCCTCACGTCGAAGAGTATAAAGGTAGTGTTCAGTCAGGAGCGAGGGTGGCTCGTTCAAAGCTCAGAGTTCACGGCGAGGGCCCTGCTCGTGTTCTCGGGACACGGTCTTACCCTCACCTCCACGGCTGGCTCTTCCTCCTCTGTCCGCCCCATCCTGGGCAGACCGTCACCCCGCAGCACGATGGCCACCGGCAGCTCTCACTCACTCCAGTCTCAGTGATAGTCCCAGGGGTCTCATCGGACCTGCCACTGTGGCCAGAGAACGCCATGCCCCGATTGTCCAGGATGGAGTCGTGTGCCCACTCTCAGACACGGGAGCAACTGTTCATGGGAAAGCATGGTTCTAGAACCAGAGACCCGGGCCATGGCCCTCGGGTCAGAAGACCCATCTGGCATTGCTCCGTGGTCTCCTCATCCGTGGTCTCCTCATCCAGTGCCAATGCTGACTGGAGGAGGATGTGAAGAAGGTCCCCACCGTGGCGGCTGCAGAACGAGTGAGACTGTCGCAGCAGCCAAACCCTCCACCCCCAGCAAGGGGGCGGCAAAGCCGTGTGGGTGCCCTAGACCTTCCCAGAGGCCACCGTGGGGACAGGTGGGGAGTAGGGTGGCAGCTGAGGAGTTAGGCCTCTGGTTGGTCCCTTCCCTATGGCTTCCTCGGTTTGCAACATTGCACCTTGCCAGAGACTGGAAGTTGTCATTGTGTCATCTGATAATGATTTGGGGGTTAGACACAGGGCCTCCCGGAGCCCTCTCCCCAGGAGGGTAGACCTGGGCCATGAGTGAAGAGGGACCAGGAGAGTCTCGGTCTAGATTTTAGGCTCAGTTCAGAGTGGCCAGAGGGACCTTACGGGTGAGCTGAGTTCTTGCACACAAGGAGGAAGCAGACTGATTTTTCCAGTAAATATTTACCACATGCTGCCTTCATGCAGCAGCCCGGGCTGTGTTGACCTGGACCTACCCGCCACATTCCGCAGATGGGACACCCAGGTGTGGCCGGAGGGAGCGCGGTAGAATAAAGAGTCACTCCCCACGGTGTTCGTTCTGTGTCTCTTCCTGGGGCACCTGTGTCGTGCCAGGACCCACACTAGCCCTGGGCACACAGGACTGAGAGCCGGTTCCTGCCTCCCCCAGGGTGGCAGTCTCGTGGCATAGGCAGACAGGTGACAAGTGACTAAGAGATGTGCGTCCCAGTGTTGTGATTTGTTCTCTGGAGGAAATGGGGCAGGAGGGGGGGTCCTCAGGTTCGGGCCTGTGGGAAGAGGGTGGCCACAGCCTCAGCGGAGCCGGAAGGCTGTGACCTGGATCCCGTGTTCTCAGAGCTAGCAGTGCCCTAGTTTTCCCTCTCCTCGGGCTCGGCTGAAGCTACGCCAGGAATTAGCTTTTAAAGGCTGCCTGAAATGTGGTTCGGAGCCAAAAAATCTATAGAGCCAGTGCATTCGTGACCTTGTTGAAAATGCTTACTGAGGAAAATCAAGGGGGTGGGATTTGTTTTTTTCTCTGTAAAATTTTTTTTAATTCATTTGGCCCTCCTGACTCCCATTCCTTTCCCTCTGGGCACATTCCCTCCCAGGCTGCCTGGCCCCGCCCCCGGCCCCGCCTCCAGCCCGCAGTGCTCCCCTCTTCCCCTGCCCACCCCTCCCCCATCACCCCTGCCTCAGGAATGAAAAATACCAGTGGGTAAAACTAAGGAGCCTGGGTAGAGCCCTGGAAATTAGGCCACAGCTGTCAGGCCAGGCAAGAGTCGTCGTCTCTGAGAATGGTACTGCCAGGAGCGGACGCTCGGCCCCTCCCCCGTGAGGGTAGAACAGAGCCCTTCCCGCCCCCTCAGACCCTCCAGACCCTCCAGACCCTCCGGGATGGGGCCGCTACCTAAGTAGGGCCAGGCAATGCCTTTGTCATTGAGCAGACCTGTCCCGGAAACCTGTCCCAGTACCCATCCTGTGGGGACACCACAGCGGACAGAGCTAGTCCCTGCCCGCCTGGGGATAATGACAGAGGCAGTGCGGTGGCAGCCTGTGCGGTGATGCTCCAGGGAGCGGATGGACTGGGGGGAGTGCCCAGCCCCGGTGAAGGGGTCCAGGAAAGTTTCTGGAAAGAGATGCTCTCTAAGCGGAGCCATGAAAGATAAGGAGGAATTGAATGGGGATGGGAGGACAAGGTGTTTCTGATGCAACAGTCTATTCAGAACCCCAGAGCCCAGGGCCCAGCACCCTGGGGAACTGGGAATGTGGCTGCAGCCAGGTCCCTGGCTGCCTCACAAACAGCCCTGGGGAACCCTGTGAGCCACTGACGGGCCCGTGAAGGCTCAAGGTTTTTTCCCACCTTGGGTGGGTGTACAAGTTCCTGGGAGGAGAAACTGCCGATCTGTGGTCCCCTTGGCACCTTCAGGGTCGTGCTGACAAGGGAGGACTGTGAGTCTGCGAGGCAGCGCCTGAGGTGGCGGGGCCCCAGAGCTCAGTGCACTGCTGTCCCCCAGAACCTCCAGTGGACAGAGGGAAGCGGGATCCGGGGCTCACAGGGTGGGGTGTGGGGCTCTCACTTATTGACTGTGACGGCTGTGGTCTTCTCCCCCCACCATTAGCCCCAGGAAACACCAAAGGTTCGTTAAAGAGTGGCTTAGGAAGCTGGCTAGACGAGGGATCTGGCCGCTGCATCATTCTAGAGGGTTTAGTGCTGATGGGACCAGCAGTTTGAGCAGATGATCTGGACTGTTTAAAACCTTCTCAACACGCAGACATCCTTGTCCTGACTTGTTTGGCTTTTCAGGGGATGCTGCTTCCAGCCAGTTCATTCCAGGTGCCTGTAAATTCAGCCTTATCTGTTCATTCCATTTCTCCAGGGAAAACAGCTTTTCCTTCCTCTCATGAGCTGAGCCCCTCCCTTCTGACCAGCCCAAGCCCCTTTCCTGAAGGAGACACCCCTGCGCCCCCACCCCCACCTCTGTCGTAAGCCCCCAGCCCTAACAGTTGGCCAGTCCTGGAGTTACCTCACTTCCTTCCTGCACTTGAAGCCTGAACGGCTGCCCCAGTCCAGTCCCCTTGCGTCCCCCCACCGCCCAGTAGCATAGTAATTGGTTTCTCAGATCTTCAACTGTGTACCCCATCTGCGAGGATTTCCTGGTCCCCTGACCCTCCTCCATAGGAAGACGCGGGGACCCCAAGGGGAGGGGCCGTGGAGAAGAGGCTGCTGCCTCAGTTCTCTGCCCCCTGCAGCGCCTCTGCTCCCACTGAAATAGCCACCACAGCACCACGTTCCGCCCCTCGCCCCAGCCCCGCAGCCCGAGGTCACACTCCCCCCAGGATGGGGCTCAGGGCCTGGTGTGACAGAGCAGCTGCCCAGTGAGATCTGTCTCCAGCTCAGCTCCCAAGATGAGTATCTGTAATTATAGCTCTTGGAAGGTCACAGCTTTCATTTCATTTTTGCGGTGTTTGGAAAAAAGTTTCAAGCCTCTCTTAACATGTTCAGTCTTCCCAAGCCAGCTAACGGGTTTCTAGGAGAGAAAAGACAGCCATGAAAGATATGCCCACAGGCCAAGCTCGGTGGCAGGAGGTGGGGGGGCGGCCAGCAAGGAAGGCAGGAAGGATAGATCCGGACAGGCACGAGTGCCTGCGGGGGCGGGGAGGGCAGAGGGTGGCACCGAGCTCCGGCGCCCTTTCACCCACACTCGTGCTGCCTCTCAAGGGCCCAGAGCCCTGACTCAGCCTCCCCAAGGAGGACATCTGCCCGCCCGAGATGTCATCATCTGAGTCATGCTGCGATCGTCCCCACCTGCAGACTCCCGAGTCCATCCGTCTTCCTCAGCCTTGACCTGGCTCTGTCCTTCCCCCCAGGAAAGGGCATCTGGAAAGGCAGCCGCGAGACCCTCTGTACTTAACGTTGTAGAAGGTGGTGGCAGGAGGCAAAGTGATTTAAATAGCCCAGAAGGGTGGCGTGCCGTGCAGAGCCGTGGTTTTCCGTAGATTCTCAGATCTCACCCTGGGTGGCTGCAGCGCACCGGTGACACCCTGGCCATTGGTGTGAGGCAGCTTTCATGCGTTGGTTAAAGACGGGCTTTCTCTCCATTGATAAGACTTCCCTCTTCTCCTCAATTCTATTTCAGGAGAAAGCGTCCTCCGGAGTAGGCACTCCTGCCTCCGAGTGGAGCCAGGCCTCTCCTCCTGCTCGTACTATGCTAATCACTCCTTGCAAACAGGCAGACTTTGTAGGAGGTTTGCCTGGTTTTAGATGAAACCTACGCCTTTGAAGCAAAGAGCCACAGTAGCTAAAAATAGCATTTCCCGGCTGTTGATCCTCTCATTTGTAAAATGCAAGTTTTCATTGTTAAATCTGCAAATCTGCAGCAGCAGCCGCCACCCGGAGAGGGAAGCTCAGCCATCCCCTAGGGAGGTGCCACCTTCCCTGAGCCCTGCCTCCCGCTCTGCTTCATGGAGATCTCCATGAGTCCAAGGTCATCCCAAAATGTAGAGGATCCTAAATATACATATTTTTTAAAAACCTTTTTTATTGTTTTGGAAAAACAAAGGATGCAGAAGAATATAGCATAAAATGGAAAAGATCCTGAGCCACCACTTCCTCCCCCAGAAGCAGCCTCTGTTGGCAGCGTCATGAACACACTTCCAAAACTTCGTCTTTGCAGTTATAACTGCGCAGCTCCGCTGGGTGCGGGCTGTGCTCGTGGTTTTCCTGCAGAGGATCCTAGACTCAGAATTGTTCTTGCCTTGTTTTCACTCCTTCACACGTCACTCAACAGAGGGCACCTCCCTCGGGATCTCGAACGTGTGGACACCACAGTCTAAACTCCAGGCCAACACAGAGTGGGTCAGGGTCACTCTCCCTTATCAAGGCCGCCACATCCGTCACCGTTTCTCTGTACGGTGGCCTGGTCTCTGCTTGATGCTGGGGGGAGGGCAGGATGGCTGTCCCCCAGGAGGCCCCTCTCCTGCCACAGCTCTGCTGGGGGGAGGGGGCTCATCTGTAAAGGAGACCTGGGATTCCTCAGATGCCTGCAGAGCACTTTCCCAGAACTTCCACAGACGCCTCGCTTCTGGGGCCCTTTCTCATGCTCATGCATTTAATGCAGTGAAGATTTTCTGGGCCGGAAAGTGCATTTCGTGCATCTTAAAATTCCCTGAAAATGACTGACCACAGGAGGAATTTTCCCACCTCCTGGCAAGGGGCAGAAGAGGGTACCGAATAAGAGAAATTCCCTTCCATTTGGCCGCGAAGGACCAAAGGGGTCCCCTCCATGCCGGCTTCGCCCCGTCACTCCCATAGCCCCTCCCCCCTCCCCGCTCTGACCTCTACCCTCTTCCAGGAGACTCCGCAGTGAGGCTGCTCCGATACTCGCTCTGACGAAGTGGGTATTAGTGTTTCGGTTCCCATTCTGTTTCCTGATGTTTATCTCAGTGTCCTTAAGTGGGCACTTGTAAAGAGCTACAGAAAACAGTGTCAGTTCACAAGATTTCATGAAACCTCCAGACTAAAGATTTGAAGGCCAGAAAAGCACGGACTGGCCCAGCTCCCTAATCAGAGGCAGTTCTCTGCTGTGGAAACCAAAAATGTAGCCAGAACAGCAAGAGTAGCATAAGCCAGAGGCAGTGGCTAGCAAGCTGGGCTTCCTCCCCCAGGGCATCCGAGGCTGGGAAGACAAGCCCAGGCTCGGGGCCTGAGGAGCTACAGTGGTGGTGAGGTGAGGTGGCAGCGAAGGGTCCTCTGTAGGGACAGGTCTGGCCTGAGAATTCATCCCCTTTTCCCTCCACGGAACAGAGCAAGTTGAGGCTGCACACGGTGGGCCTGGCCCCCGTGAGGTGGAGGCCAGCAGGGAAATCGCGGGAAGCCAGGCAGAAACTCTGGGGGAAGCAGGACCTGGGCTCTGGGGAGGCGAACAGATGGTCTGTGGTGGCGAGAGGGAGGCAGCCGGGGCCTTAGCGCCCAGAGCTCCGAGGCTGCGCTAGGCGCTGTAGTTGCGCATCCTTTGCGACGGCTGCTAAAATCGCCCCGTTTCCACGTGGAGAGTGGCCTGGACAGGCTGGTGGCAGTAGCAGTTTGGGGCAGTGGTTCTCAGTCCTGGCTGTGGGGTCTGTTAAGAGTATAAATCGCCAACTTCCCGCAGAGGTCCTGAGCGGGGTCCTGGTGTCCCCAACATACAGCCAAGTTCAGGAGTCTCTTGGGGAGGGGCTGTTCCTGGCTTGGGGGACCCTCCTGAACCCGGAGGGTAATTGTGCGACCTTTTGGATGGGCGAGGACACTTTTGGGACAAGGGGCAGTGGCTCCTCACTGAGTTGTGGAGCTGAAGTCGTGTTTATGGAACCCAGGGGCAGAGCACTGAGACGGCCACGGGAAGGCAAAGTGGCAGCCCCTGGTTGGAACCCGTCAGGGCACAGTAGCCCCTTAGGGGAGTGTCCCACAGGAACGTGGGGTGGAAGTGGATCACTGTGATCACCACAACCATGAAGACAGCCCCTTTGGGTGAGGAGTTCGGGGAGGGAGGCGTGCGGGCCTCAGCACAGCGACCGCGTGAGCACCGCACTGCGGCGCCCAGGTCGGCGTGTGGCCTTACGGTTAGCAGGGCGGAGGTGGGGACCTGCGAGGCCTCGACAGCTGCGCTTGGTGCTGACTAAGGTGGGAGATGCTCACCGTCTGTGAATGTTTGTGGTCGGACAAGCAGCAGCGAGGAGTGATCCCGTGGCCTGGAACAAAGGCCTCGTTGGGAATAATGGGATGAAGTAACGGGAAACGTGAACAGAGCAGCTTAGTAACAGGAAGGCTGCTGGGGACGGGCCGTCCCCAAGCTGCTCCCGGGTACGAGGCATCAGCCCAGGCCGGGCTCCCTCGGCATCTGGCACTTTTGTCACTTGCCTGCCTTATTTCTCAGCTCACCCCAGTAGTTTCAATGGGGGTGCATTTCCCTTTCCTGTCTCAAGACTCTTGATCTCAAGGGACCCTGCCTGATGTCACATGCCATGGGGTGAAGGAATGTCTCTTCCCTGGACATTTAAGTTGCAGGGAATTGGAGCCCTCAGTTAGGTGGAAAGAGGGGCAAAGCCAGGGAGGAGAGGTCTGTGTACCTGTTGTGTGGCCTTGGACCGGTCCTTGGCTTCAGTTTTTTTCTCTGTCCCATGAGTGCATGGTCTGTGAGGGCCTCTGTGAGCCTGGCTGACATTGGCAGGAGCGTGGCTGGACGGGCAGGTCTGGGGCCAGCAAACGGTCTGCATGCTGCTGGCATGTGGGCCCCAAGGCAGCGTGTAGCCTCTTCACAGGCAAGACCGCCACATCAGGGAGACTGCGTGCGTCCTCGGGGGGGACCCCACTCGGGAGGGTGGGCGCACAGAGGGCACAGGTGGGAAGAAAGGGTCCATCGTGGTTCTCTCTGTCAGCCCGGGAGACTCAGGGTGCAGGGCTCATGGCCTGGATTCAGAGGACCAGCAGTGGAATTAAAACCCTCCCCCCAGCCCTACCTGCCCCAGTACCCGGACTTAAGAGCTGCAGCTCCTCTCAGAGGCTTCTGGGAACCTGCTGTTGGAGTTACCCACGTAGATTCCCCACTCCCCGACCCCCGGGTCTAAGTTTGGGGCTTGGCTGCAGAGCCATGGGCGCTGTTCCCAGAGTCTGCCTCCTGCCTGATCCTTGGTGACAAACCATCGCCCCAACAGGGCAGAGCTGAGTGTAGGCACAGACCAGCACTGTCCCGGCCAGGTGCGGTCAGTGCCTCCCAGCCACAGAGGTCGCCCCCGGAAGAGGATGAGGTAGAAGGAGCTGGTTTGCAGATAAGCTACCCCAGAGCCACGGGAAGGTTCTAGAGAAACTTGGACTCTGGTCCATTAGAAGGTCCAGTGATGTGTTGCCAGGGTGCTCCAAATTATCTGCCTTCCAGAAAAAGCAACATCTGAGCCTTCCGCCACCTGGGCCTGGAAGCCTTTGAGCTGGGTACATGGCGAGGCAGCGGCTGCGGGCTTGGGTGCCGGGCCAGGCTGACCAGACGGACCTTGGCGGGGCTCTAATCTGCTTCGCTCTCATTCTCTGTTAAAAGGGGGCCTGTTCCATGTTGAAAGGATTTAAGATTCGTGACGCGCTCACAAATGTCTGCCGCGTGTGGCTGTTATTGGGAAGGAAATGGTGATCCCTGTGACAGGAGGAGGCGGGGGCCCGAGCCCCTCTCAGGGCCTTGGCATGCCTGTCTGTTTCCGGGAGGCGATTGTCATGAAGAAATAGGATTTCCTTTAGTGACCCATCCCTTTGTCTTCATTAGCGCTGACTATTCAAAAGATGACACACTCAGAAGCCATGGGCTTCTCTACCAGGGGTTCGAGGCTTGGGGAGATGGCCTCCCCTGCCACACTCACACTGTGTCCCCCGCTGTCTTCCCACCCCAGCCCAGTCCTCCCAACACTGCCTTTTCCTCCAGAGCCTAGCATACCACAGCCAAGTGTCCAGGGTCTTCTCTGCTTGTCTCCTGGTGTCCCCATTCCCTCCAGCATGGTGGCCGTGCCTCTGCTATCTGACCTGCATCCATGCATATTCTAGGACATCTCCATGTGGGCCAGAAGGTACAGCTTCTTTCCTGAGACACATACCTCGACCTTGTCTATAAGTCAGACACCTGCCGAATCCCCTGAGAGACCCCTCCTTTCACATTCTACAAGTGCTGCAGCCAGAACCAGACGTCCGCAGAAACCCCATGCATGGTTCACAGCCACCTGGCTCCGTGGGCCGCTGAGCATGCAGTTCCACATGAGAGCTGAATTTCAGCACCCAGGTGGTCTAGGCCACCTTGCCCCTCCTGGCAATTACTTTTCTGTTCCACGAACATTCTTCTCCCTGTTGCCCACAGAGGCCCGACCCTGGGCCAGGCCCGATGGGGTTTCCAGCACATCCTGCCTTGTTTGGGGAGCCCAAGTCGAGAAAGGAGACACACGCACATGAGTGTCAGGAGCTGGAGCTCGGGAGTGGGGAGGGCCGTGCGGAGCTTGGGGAACTTAGCAGCAGGGGTGAAGGGCCCCCCCAGGGGTCAGGACAGGGACAGCTTGAGCAAAGGCCAGCAGGGGACTAGAAAGGTGCCTTTGAATGGACAATGAGGGATGAGCTTAGCCAGGTTGCTAAGAGCACATGGAATTTGAGGCCAACTAGGTCAGCTGGGCCATGCACAGAAGATGGCTTCTGTCCCAGGGAACAGGCAGAGCCCCTTATGTGGCAGGAAGGGCCACCTGACCACCTGGGCAGTGGAGGAAGTGGGTCACCTCTCATGGCTCTGCCCCCCTCTCACCTTGGTCCCCAGAGCAAACCCCGAACCCGGAGAGAGGGCCCGGCTTGGCCCAGGGGACCACAGCCCCAGCTCCCTCCATGAGACCCTTTGGTTTTCTCGGCCACTCCCGCCCAAGTAAGGCCTTCCCTGGAGGTCTCCAGACGAGCCCAGCACAGTTATCTGTGGCTGCCAAAGTCTGGCCATGCCACTCTTGAACGGAGGGACAGAGAGCTACGTGGACGAAAGACCCCTTTCTTCTTCTGTCTCATCCCCATTATGCTGTGCCCCTCCCTCCAAGCAAGACCCAGCAGAACAAGTCTTCGTGCCTCGTCCTCCCACCCCCATACCCCACCCCCAAGAAACTTTTAAGTCTATCAGACACATCAACTGCATTAAACATGATGAATTTTTAAGGCATGAGTTGGCAGGGTTACCATGGCTGCCTCTGCCCTGAGGGGCACACTGCCGAGGATTGATTGAAATAAATAAAACAGATTTACAGTTTTCATACTTGGGAAGCAGAGAGCTGGAAGGGAAGAGGAGCGAGGGGGAGGGTGGGAGGAGGATCCGGTGAAACCCAGAGCTTTCTGAACTTCAGATGGGAGGCCACTCCCTCCTCCCCCACCCTCATGTTACACTGACCCGAAAGCTGTCTTCTCTTTAAATTCCTAAAGGATCCCAGCTGTCAGGCAGGGACAAGGCCAGGAGGGTCCTTTTCCCGTGGGAATGGCTCTGGGCCCTTGTATTTTTTGTACTTGATATCAGGCCGCACTTAGAGCCATGAGCTATGAGCTATGAGACTATATGCATCTCTCAGGGAGGCCTGTGTCCCGTTGGCCACTCAGAGGACCTGGGCATCAGCTAGTAGCCAAAGGAGAGAGGAGTGGGGCCCGTCCGTCCATGCATAGTGTCGGCCTGGTCAGGACACAAGCAGCAGGCAGCTGGGGGTGGATGGGGAAGGCAGCCAGGCTAGAGGGAGAGGAGGAGGGCTCCGAGCAGGAGCAGCTCAGGAGAGGCAGCAGGCGATTCGGCCCTGCCCTCAGGAATGAAGAAGCTCGTCGCCCACCTTCCGGTCAGCCCAGCCCTGAGCCCAGCTTGTAGAGGGTCATGGACCGTGCCTCGCCCTGAGCTCTCACGGACAGCATCCAGGCGCAGCCTCTGAGGAGGAGCTCGAACCAGGACTCCGTGTCCTGTCATCCCTCAGAGCCCCCGCTTAGCAACGTTCTCTGCAGCGGAGCTGGCCGTGGCCAGCTGGAGAACACAGCAGACCGCCCACCTCATCCTTCACCCCAGTCCACACCACCCACCGAAGAGCTGAGCTCGCAGGCCCCGTGAGGCCGGAGAGCTGGACCTGCCTGGTGGGAGCTGGGAGGTGCCAGGTGTCCTGACTCTGGGGGCGTAGGAGGAAAGGCATGAAGGGCCAGGTGGGGGCATCTATAACTGTCTAGGGCAGTTCTAGGAGATGACACAGACCTTCCTGTGTCGGGGAAGCCATTCGTCAGGCCCAGCGCAACAGGAGGCGCCACGCGAAATCGCCCACATGCCTGCCTCTCAAGCGGCGCTAACATGGTGCGATTCCCAGGGATCCGGACGGGCCCCTTGATCACACGAGGGGCAGCATTAAATAAAGAGCTGGGTGCACCCGCTCACCCTGGAGTTTGACAGCCGAGACATCCTGAATTCTCTGCTCCTCACAGGACAGTCAGTGCCGAGAGGAGGGCGCGCGTCGAAGCAGGACTGGCCCGCGTCAGTAGCAGCCGGGGAGATTGGGGTGGGAGGTGGGCTCCCCCCGCCTCTACGCTCTTCTCTCAACATTGGCATCTCTTGCCACTCAAGTAGGTTGAGGTCGAGTCTCTCCCCACCAGGCCAGCTGTTTCTGTGCCCCGTGCTGGGGGCTGCCTCTTGGTGTGGTCAGATTAATGCTTGGGACAGTCAGGAAGGGGACAGACCTGGGAGGAAATGATCACGCCAGCCTCCCCTTCCCTTAACTTCTCTGTAGGCACCATGTCCCCTTTCCACGTCCCTGTTCAGTAACTGTGGGCCGACTCGCCAGTGGGGCTCTGAGGGCCGGATGGGTCGCATTCCTGGGCCCTCCGAGCTGAGCAGCTCTCACCTCAGGCATCCCCGTCCTGAGTCAGAGTATCATCTGCTGCTGCCTTTTGTCTCTTAAAAAGGCCAGGCCCAAGGAAGGAGGGGGGAGGAGAGGAGGGCAGCAGCTCGCTTCCCCAGCCCACCCTCAGCTCTGGGCTCGGTGTCAGAACAGGCAGGGGTGTCAGCATGCCCTTACTTGGTAATGGAGCCAGAGGAGAGCCCCAGAAGGCCAGCGCAAGCATCTTGCAAGTGGCCCAGGGACCTGGGAAGGGTCGGCTGACAGTGAAGGCAGGGAGGCTGTTTCTGTCCATGGTAACTTTGCTGGTCCTGTTTTGGGAGGGTGCAGGGAAGTGGGGTCCTAGAAGGAAATTTTAAGTCTTCCCCAGAGCCTCGTGGCAAAGTCCGGAATCCCCAGAGCACACACCCAGGGAACCAGAATACTTCTTCCCCAAGAAGGGCACCCATGCTCAGGCTCTGGAGCCCACCCCTCGGTGGGGCCCCTGCTCTTGCAGCTGGGACTGGCTCCTTCTGCTGGGGGCTCCCAGCTGTCCCCATCCTTTGCCCCCACCTCTGTGCCAGGCCACGCCCTTCCCCCAGGCCCTTGGGTTGTATCGATCCCGAAAGGAACTGCTCACACTCCCTTTTCGCCACCCGCTACCAAGACTGTGTTCTCAATGCTGAGCCCTGGCCTCCCTGCCCTGCCCGGGCCTCCAGGGTGGACTCCTGCAGGAGCAGGGGCTGGCCAGGGAGGGAGAGGCAGCCCCCACCTTATACCATCGGACAGCAGTGTCCAGCAGCACCTCTCCTGTCTGCCCACAGCCTGCATGGGGGCCCAAAGCCACTGGGCACGTGTTGTCCTCCAAGCTTGGCTCTGCTTGAGTTAGTGGCCTGTCCAGGTCCCTGGAAGAGAAGCAGCATGTGGCCCCTCTCCCACACCCAGGACAGGGTGAAAACCTGGCGGAGACCAGCCTCTGCCCAGGCCTTTCTACCAGGAGATGGGCAGCAGCCGTTGCCTCATGGGCAGGCCTTCTCCTGCCCAGTCTGGCCTCAGGGCGTGACTGGCCAGTCTGGAGCCAGTCGACACCTTCTTCCTTCCACCCACTCTGGCCCACATATCACCTAAAGCAGGGGCTGTGGGTGGGGACTCAGGAGAGCACTTTCCACCATGGCGCAGCACTGAGGCTGGTGGCCATTCGAAGCTGGAGTCTGGGCACAGTGGCTGCTTAGCCAGAGTTATCGTTTGAAGGGAGCAGTGACACGAAGCTCACATCGGCTTGGCAAGTGTGGCATGGCTTCTTCAAGGCAGGCTCTGCTGCAGAGTGCCTTCCCCTGGCCCCGGTGTGGCCTTGGCCTTTTGAGGCCACTCCAAAGAAGGCAGCGTCATCGCAATCCAGTAG
>NW_006434825.1:16051277-16083779 GCF_000325575.1 Pteropus alecto
AAGTAGCAGTCCTTCTCTTGGGTCCTGGGGGCTTCAGAGCAGGCTGCAGACAGCTTACTCCTCTGAGAGCCTCTTGTGTGTGACAGACCAAAGAGAACTGTCTCCCCTACCCGCTCCTTTCCCACCCCACCCCCTCCCCCGCATGCACCCAGGCCTGTAGTAAGGGAACAGCTGTCCAGGCAAGCAGCAGGAGGCTCGAGAGGAAGGCAGAGCCCCATCCCCGGGGTCTCCGGCCTGAACGTGGAGGGCTCGGGGCACACGCACGGACTCCTGCCCAACTCCTGCCCTAAGGTGGATGTGCCCTGCCAGAACCCCATCCAGATTCCCTCCTGCCCCACCTCTCTGCTTTGTCCCTAAGCATCTTCCAAGCCATTGTCTCATGATGAATAGTGCTTTAATATGGGTATTAAAAATACGGACAAATGTTTAATGCTTGCAAGCTGTGTTCCATTGTGGATGCTCTACTTGAGAGCCAGGCAGGCAGCTCAAGCCAGGCTGAGCCTCGACAGAGAAGTGATGACGCAGCAGCCCTGCTTGGCAGCAGCCATCTGCCAGCCCCACCAGGCGGGGACAGCCCCCAGTGCCCGCTTATGGTGGGCACTGAGCAGGCAGAGCAGTGCAGAGGGCTCAGGTTCTGGAAGTCAACTCTTCTGGGTCTGGATCTTCCCTTCCTTGTGCCCTGGTTGGTGGTGTGACTGGTGGCAGAGTCCCCTGCGTGGGGGTAATAGTACCCCCTGACCAGGGTTGTGTGAGGACCTGGCAGAGGGTCTCCCAGGCCTCTCTGGGCAGGGCAGCCAGGCCCTGAGTGATAACGATGAAGATGAAACCTCACTGCAGCTGCTCTCTGCAGACCGGGGCGTGCACAGCGTGCAGGGACTCGCCCGGGCTACAGAGGGGTATGCTGGAGCGGGGCCTAAGAATGTCTCCGGGCCTGTCCATGAAACCTTTGATGGACAGGCACATAGCTCTGCCGCTCAGTAACACTCGACAGTAGTTACTGAGCAGCTGCTGCACGCCAAGCCCGCTTCTTGGTATGAGGGACACAAGGGTCACAGACAAGGCCTTGCCCTTTGCAGCTCACGTTCTAGTGGGAGAGACAACCGTGGACCTAGTAAACGAGTCCATCAGCCTGATACCTGGGGTAGTGAGGACCGCCCAGAAAGAAGCATGACTGTCCTTGGAGAGGAGAGTGAGCATTGGACGGAGGCCTCCCCCAGGACTCGAGGTAGCAGCTGAGACCTCTGTGGCTGGAAGGAGCCCACCACGTGCCAGTCCCTAAGCAGAAAGCAGAGTCAGGAACAAGAAAAGGACAAGAGGCCACACATCACGAGTAAACGGGGAGTTGGAAGAGCTGAGGTCGGAGAGGAATTGACCAGAGAGTGTAGGATCCTGGAGCCATGATGAGGAGCTGGGTTTTATTTAGATCCAGTGGAAAGCCACTGGGGAGTGCCACGCTCTGATTAGCACCTGAGGAGTGTCCCAGTTGGTGCATGGAAGGTGGATTCTGGGGTGAGAGAAGAGGCAGGGAGACTGATGAGAAGCTGACCTGGAGTTGACGAGGCAAGAGATGGCAGAGGGCCCAGGACGGGGGGCCCTGAGACAGGGCCAGGAGGAAGCAGGATGTGCCCAAAGGCAGAGACCCCCCGACTTGCAGTGGACCGGACACAGGGGATCAAAGACGACCCCCTGGTTAAGGCTGGAACAGCCGGGTGGGCAGTGATGCCAGTTCCCGAGACGGAGAAAGCCGGGGGCCCAAGTCTAGGGTGAAACCAAAGTTGTGAGGTGCGCCTTGCCACGTCTGAAATGCCTGTCAGGCAGCCGTGCAGCTGTCTCATCCAGAGCTCAGTGCGGGCCCCAAAGGCGCACATGGGAGCCACCGATTTACAGACAGTTTTGAAAATACTCGTGGGACCAGATGCGACCACAAAGAGACGCAGACTAGAGAGCGAGCAGGAGCGGCCACAGCACTGGAGCAGGAGCGGTTGGCGAGGAGAGCGTGGTGTCACTAGTGGCAAGAGAGGAGAATTTGCAGAAAACCACCGTCCGTGACCACCTGCGACAGTCGGTGCTCCTGGGTTCTTAGGGACTCCCAGAGGCCTTGGAGCCCTCCTCCGCACGGGCCCCCACCTCGCCTGTCCCTCCACACCCTCCCCAGCCTTCCCCACGTGACAGCGCCACCCCTGCCTCCGCCGCTGCAGGTCCCCACCTGCCTGTGGTCCCTGGAGGTGCTGCCTGGCAGCAGCCTCAGCTGTTAGCCTCTGTCATGGAGACGGCAGCAGCTGCAGGCGACGGGCACTTGTGACCATTTGTTAGCATGCTTTCTTTCCTCCCCAGCCCGCTCTTCTGGAACATTTCTCTCCCACAGCCCTGGAGACGGGGCTCATCTAGGGGCGGGAGGACCGGGAGGGGACAGGAAATGCTATCTGCTCTCCGCCAAAGGACCAGGCTTCCTCTTGTGAGCTGGCTATCATCCCCACCCGTGGTATCAACGGGGTGCCCGACCAGGGGTCCCATTTGCCATATACTGTGCACCCCACACAAGTTGTTGCTAGTCTGGGCCGCAGCCCTCTGAGCAGCCCCTGTCATACAGGTAGCGATTGCCCTCAATTGGGAAGTGAAGATATTGTTGCATAGACATTGGGTCACCAGGCTCTAGAGCCTTTGTCTGCCACCCCCTCCCCGCCACCTACCCAAACCAGGTGATAGCAGAGCCCTGGCCACCTCTCCCCACACACCTCATCCCTTCAACTGCCTTGTTTCGATTTCTCCAGCCATCTCTTGCCTGAGTCTGCTGGTTCTAGCTGGGCCTAGGCTGGAGCCGGCCTGCCCTCTGTTTGTGCTTCGTGGTTTGGCCTCCCTGCTACCAGATGCTCTGGGGTTTATCCGGGCCTGGGGTGGTGAAGGATCTTCTCCAGCCTGGCCCCAAAGCACGGTGGATAATCAGAGGGAAGCAGGAAACCAGTCCCTGGTAATGCTGAGTTTACTGAGTTCAGTGACCTGGAACGGACGTGTTTCAGGCATCTTGGCTCCAAACGTGGCTCATGTCATTACTCAGCACACAAGACCTTAGACCTCAGACCCTTGTCCCCACCAGCCCCAGGCCAAGTCTGTGGTGCTTCCTCTGAGCGGAGCGTAGGAATTCAGGCAGACGAATGGGAGACGGGGCACTGCGCTGGCACCAGCACCCCCAGTCAGGAGAGCTCTTGGGCCACCCCATCCTCCTCACTAGCCACTTGCCCACTCAAGTGCAGCTCCTCCCTGCATCTTTCTCCGTTGGCAGGAACCTTGGGGAGCCCGGGCTCCCAACAGGGGATCCTGCTCATCCCCTCAAGGCCAGGCCTTTGGGGGACCAGAGGCAAACTCAGGTCAATGGGCTTCCTCTAGCCTGTCCTTGAGACCCACCTGTTAACTGTTTACGTCACCTTGCCCCAGAGACCCTGGGAAAACTGTTTTTCTTCATTCCTTGTGTTCTCTATTTTCATTTTTATAAAATAGGGACTCCTTTCCACCAAGCCCTACTAACCCCCCGCCCCCACCCCCTGCAAGACTCTCAGTAGAGCAGAGACAGTGGAAAGGAGAAGTGGCCCTGACTAATCTGTGGCCTCGGTCAAGTCACTTTGCCTCCCAGCGCCAGCACTTCATCTGAACAGCGCAGCTAAGACTCAGGGTCATCTGAAGGTTCGTTCATCCCACAAATGCCTCCTGAGCCCCCGCTACCTGCCGGCACCACTCCAGACTGGGATGGGGGTGCGGCCATGAACAGCCAAACGAGTTCCTGACTCCAGAGGGCTCTTGTGACCAGCTGTGTAGAATTTGTCAAATGAAGATGAGGTCTCTCCGGAAAAGTAAAGCTAGGGAGGGGGCGAGGAGCGCCATGGTGTATGAGAGATTGGGAAGGTAGCTCAGGGTCTTGTGACCGGTGACTGTCCGCAGCCAGAGGCCCAGCTGCTTCTCTCAGAACTCTGCTTCTTGGCCCGGGGAAGAGTTGGGGGATAAATAAAGTCTACAGGGCTCTGCAGTTGCTGGGCCACAGACAGTGAGTTGTTTGGGGAGGCATGAAGCCAGGCCCACCATGGGCAGCACCCCAATGTCCCCCGACAGGCCTCAGAGCTGAGAATCCCACACCAGGCCCAGGAAAAAGCAGGGATGCTCGGGATGCTGAAAGGTCAGGGAGAAGAGTCCTAAGGTGAGGCCCAGAGGCTTCTGTAACTTTTGCTTTGCCTGCTTTCCAGGCAGCTCTGCCTACTGCTGAACGCAGAGAACATCTTTCACTCGATGGCAGACATCCTGCTCCGAGAGGAGGACCTCAAGTTCGCGTCGACCATGGTCCACACCCTCAACACCATCCTGCTCACCTCCACAGAGCTCTTCCAGCTGAGAAACCAGCTCAAGGACCTGAAGACTCTGGTACTTGTGCCCACGGGCTCTGGCCCGGGTTTAGTCCCACAGGCACATGGGCACCCGGCTGTTCACCCTCAGCCCCTGGAGGAGGTGGGATGAAATCGGAGATATCCCCTGTCCGGTGTAAACTGCAGATGCCCTGAGGAGCTGCGTGTAAGCGCCAGCCGTGGGAGTGAGTTGCGGCTGGTTTCCTTGGAGCCAGCGTGCAGGGCTCTGCCCACAGGGGCTCTGTGCTCTAGGGTCCCCGCGCCCTCCCTGACCCGGTACAGGCTGTGGCTCCTCCACTCGCCGACCCCTCGCACGCAGAGTGGGTTCAGTGATGGGCCCCAACAGGGTTGTGCCCTCTGGGCGATGCCACCCCGTCAGGGTCAGGCCTCCAGGAGGTCAAGGGTCACGGCTCTCCTCGCCCTCTTCCTTGGCCCCTCTCCCACAGCTAGACACATCTGTCTCACGCGCCCTGTTGGAAGGCAGGGTGTCACAGTACTGCGTGGCCCAGGCTTTGGGTGAGGACCGACCAAGGCTGGCCAGAGGACAGGGAGGTGCTTACCATCCTTCCGTCCTGCTCTGAGGGACATGCTTAAAGTCTCACTCAACCTGGGAAAGGGGGCTGAGCTGCGGAGGGCTTCCAAGGGTGGCCCCATCCTGGATGTGCCAGCGGATCCAGGGGTTTTGTTCCCCAGCCTGGGCTGTGGCCACCACCCCCACACTCCCCTTCCCGGCTCAGACTCTGCCTCCGCCCCCTTACAGAGAGTCTCAAGGGCATCCAAGCCTGGGCTGAGGGCATCTAGGGCCAAGCATCCCGGAATGATCTAGGCCACACCCCTGCCTCCTTCCTGTGGTTCCTTTCAGACATTCGCAGAGGCCTTAAGAATTTTCCTCAGGGCAGGGGCTCCCCCGAATGTGGGCTCAGCTCCCAGGCTGGTTCCCAAGTGCAAGGTGGGCCACAGAGGAGGGCGGGGCGCTGCAGGGGGAGCCTGGGCCCTGAGGAAACACCCTCCCCACCCGTACTGTGCCCTCCCCTCACCCCACCGTCGCACCCCTCCCAGCCCCGCAGGGTCTTGCGGGGTACAATTACCGTTATTTGCCGAGGGCAGAAATGCCAGCACACAGGACAGGCTTGTTCACGACCAGGCCCTGCAGCCACCACCACGTGGCTCTGTGGGACCGGGAGTAATGACAGGGTCTAAGGAGGAGCTGTCAGCGTTTCCTTTGTGACAGCTTGTTCCCAACTGGGCTGCCAAACAGCTCGGGTGCTGAGCTAGCTCCTGGCACTTTGGAAGGGCCCTGGGTCTTGGGATGTGGCCCGGTCCCCACACGGACCCCTGGCGGGGAAGAGCCTGTAGGGAGGACGGGATGGGTCTGTTAACTGCTCGTACCTCTCTCTCTTAGGAGAGCCAGAACCTGTTCTGCTGCCTGTACCGTTCTTGGTGCCACAACCCAGTCACCACGGTGTCCCTCTGCTTCCTCACCCAGAACTATCGGCACGCCTACGACCTCATCCAGAAGTTGTATCCTTCGCTCTCACTGCTCACTCTCATTCTGGCCTGGCGCTAGGGCCAGACGGGGACCCGGCGCTCCCTTCCCACCCATGTGGTGGGCCGACTCCCACGCTCTTGTCCCATCTCTACACTCCGCCTCCAGGTCTGATGAGACCAGGACCCCTATGGGCAGGGGGAGGGGTGGATTTGCTATCAGGTAGCGGACAGGGTTATCTGGATCCTCGCTGAGGGAAAACCCTCCTGGAGAAACCTCATGGGTTGGAGAAGGGCTGAGAGGGCCCTCGAGGTGCGGGCACCCATGGGAACAGGCAGGGTGCACTCCGCTCACCGCACATTTAGCTGGACCCTGTGCTAGGTGGGCGGGAGAGAAGGTCTAGGAGCAGGGAAGGCCGTTGGACTGTCGCAGGCAGGTTTAAGTGAGGCCTGCGGGCTGGAGCTGAGGGTCGTCGGTATTGCTGGTGAGGGTATCAGAGATCTTCAGGGGCCACAGAGCCAGGGCCCAGCAGGTGCCTCCATGATCAGATTTTGTTTAAAACACTATAAGGCAAACCAGCCTCTTATGTGAATGCCTGGCATGTGGCCCTGGATTGGAGCGCTACTTAGGGTGCAAAACTGACCACTTTCCCTGATGGGCCAGGAGCTGCAGGGGCCCTGCGGGGTCTCCACTGCGAGTCAGCCGTGGCCTCGCTTGGCTCCTTCATGCTGCCTGCTCTCCTTCCACAACCTTGATTTGCTCCTCTCAGCCACTAGTGTGACCCAGGGTCCACAGGCCACATACTGGCCACAGCTCGGACCATGGCCCTGCTGACGGCTGTCCACTCAGGCAGGAGCAGGGACCTTTCCTGCCCAGCCCTCCCCCGCAGGCTGCAGGGCTGCGATGAGAGCCTTTCAGAGCCCAAAAGACAGAGGACAGAGCTCCCAGAGCAGAACAGGAGTGGGGACAGCTGTGCCGCTTTTCATTTAGAGGGACACAAAGGCACAGAGCAGAATAGACTAATGTCCTTCATAGGACGAATCCTGCTCAGCCAGAAGCAGGCTCTGTGCCCCGGAAGCCGGGCCCAATGGGAGGAGGGTTCTGAGCCGCTGGGTCAGTCCCCTGGTCCCAGCTCTCCAGGTGCCCCCACCTCCAGCTGAGGTGCCTCACAAAGACAGGCTGTCATGGCCCAGTGGGCAGACTTTCCTTGACTGCCCACCCAGCGGGGACCTGGAGGTCACTGTGGATTTCCTTACAGAAGTGGACAAGCTGGTACAGCTGATCGAGTGCCCCATCTTCACATGTAAGGGCCCTGCCTCTGGCCTTCGGCCAGCCTGGAGTGAGGCAGAAGTGAAGCCACACTCAGAGGAGGGAGGGAGGGACGGAGGGAGAAATCAGTCACCCCAAGGATGCGCCAGAATGTCAAGAATGTAGGAGCAGGGATGACAGGGCCGAGGAGACCAGCCGAAGCAAGGCTGGGACATATGGATTCAGAACACGGCTCCTGCCTGTGTGCCTCAAGGTGGGTCTCTCAGACACACCAGCAGTGACAGCAAAACCCACCTGAAGGTTAAAGCCGTCCCTCCCCGGGGAGAACTGGAACAGTGCTGTCAGGGGCCCAGGGGGGCAGCTATCTCAGAGCTGTCCCAGCTTCTCCAAGCTTGCCACCCTCCGCCCTGGCTCTCGGAAGCTGCTGGGACCCTTTGCCCCCCACCCTCCCCGATAGGTGCTCCTGTGTGCCCAGGAGCCACACACTCATCTCTCTGCAAAACAGAGTTGGCGTTTTCTGGGAGCTGGTGGGTGAGAGCTGCCTGATTGTAACACCCAGGCTAAATGTGCAAAAGTGACAGCTGGCTGGGGCGGGCACGGCTCTTGGCGCCTCAACATACAACGCCTTCGCCCGGAGCAGGCAACTGAATGAAACTTGTGTGCTTACGGTGCGGTGGGGAGGCCGGGAGGCAGCCCTTCCTGGTGATCCCCTTCCTGCCAGGCGAGCTGCCCAGCGCTCCCACTCTGCCAGCACCTCTGACCTGTCCAGGCTGAGCCCGTTGGTTTTCACCCCGAAGCCAAAAAGCAGATGCAGGGGCCGAGGACCCTTCCCTTGTGCCCATCCAAACAGCCAGGCACCACTCCGATAGATGCCCAGGAGACACAAGGGTGGAGGGAGCCCCTTTTCCCAGCAAAGTGCCCCAAAGTCTGTCCCAAGTAGTCCCCTGACTTGACATCTCACTTCCCCAAGGTCCTCCCAGAGCATCCAGGCACAAGCTCCCCTGAGATCAGGTCCGTCCTGACCCGACAGAAGCCATGAGCATCTTCTCTCCAGGCCCAGGGCTTTGTTGGGGTGACAACAGCAGCACCCTGGTCCTGTCCAGCACCCATCCAAACCTGGTTTACCTCTAGACGCCACTGATGGCTGGCGTGGCCCCAGAGGCCCAGTTTCCTCAGAACCCAGAGGGGGAACTGGACTTGAAATAGGCCCACACTTCTGCTGGAGTTGCTAGGCCTAGGGTCGACTGGTCAGGTTTCCACTGGTGGCTTCCACTACCTAGGGCAAGCAGAGGGCCTGCGGGAGACCCCCTGCTTCCTGGCTTACCCTGGCCCCGAGGCCTAGCTGCTCCATCCCCCAGCATCAGCACAGACCCTGCGCAGCTACTGCTGCTGGCTGGCATGGCCTCTCCAGAAGTGCATGTCACAAAGGGTACCCCGGACTGGGCGAGAGACACGTGAAAGTAGAAGCCAGTGACTCTCCTGGAGGGCTCAGGAGAGAAGCGTGGGACTGTTTTGTTGGGACGTGTGCTGGGCAGGACCACGGGATGCATCTCCTCCAGTCTGGCGGGGTGGTGGCAGGCCTGGCATCTGAGGTGGACTTCCCAGAGCCCCTATCAGACACTCCCGGGCTTGGTTTGTGTTTAAGCCACACACGAAAGCATTTTTCCATCCCGCCCTCCCTCAGCTCTGTCCTACTCCAGTCTTTCTTTCCAGCTCACCCTATTTATAACTCTCTTGTGCTGGCACGTGTGGAACAGACTGGGGAATCTGGTACAGTACAGGCTCCAAGCCTCCTCGTTACCGGGGAGGCTGTGAAAGTGGGGGCAGGGCACCGGGCACCGGGCACAGCAGCAGGTTGGGAGTGGCCAGGCTGAGGAGACTGTTAGGTGGGCGGGTGGGCAGGTAGGAAGGAAGAACGATGTGATCACGGGGACAGCTAAGCCCTGCTGGAGGAGGGCCAGGCGTCTGACTGTCAAGGAGTCCCCGCCTTATTCTAAGCCACAGCCACCTGGCTGGCCCTCTCCTGGCCAGGCTAAGGTAGAGTATAGGGCAGTACCAGGCCCCTGATCCCTGACCCCTGCCCTCTGCCCTCCTGCAGATCTGCGCCTACAGCTGCTGGACGTGAAGAACAACCCGTACCTGATCAAGGCCCTCTATGGCCTGCTCATGCTGCTACCCCAGAGCAGCGCCTTCCAGCTGCTCTCGCACCGGCTGCAGTGCGTGCCCAACCCTGAGCTGCTGCAGACCGAGTGAGTGCTGGGCTGCGGACTGCTGCCTTCTGCCTCCTTGGGGCATAGGCTCTGCCACCAGGCGAGGTTAAAGCCACAAGGGTCTGGCGAGGAAGGGGTGCCCAAGGGTAGCAAGGGGGCTACCAAGGGTCTCCCTGGTCTCGGCATCACACTCTCTGTCACTGTGGACCCTGTCTACCCCACGGCCATTTGCCCTTGGGCCTCATTTCCACAGCAGAACACCAGGCTGGGAGATTCTGGGAGAAGCTGGTAGGTGGGAGTGATACCTCTCCAAGCAACCAGGGTCGAGTTAATATAAAAGATCAGAGGGCATGCCAGTCACTCAGAGGCCCCCGAGAGAAACTCCAGGAGGGGGAGGCGTTCATGCCTCAACTCAAAGACTGTGCCCCCAGAAAGCTGGATAGGGCCTAGTCCTCGGCCTCAGACAGCCCTCCCCTCCATACGTGGCAGAGGATCAGATCTGAGCCGCTGTAGACTCTGGCGTTGCTGGGACCTTCCCACCCCTCCTGCATTGATGGGAGATAGGGGCACCCCTGGCTGCACTGCTCGGGTTCTGCCCACGGGAAGAACAGGCCCTAGACACCTCTACCAAGAGGCCCAACATGGCAGCTCTGGCAGGAGGGCTGCAGGCCCTGGAGGGGTCCAGGCTCCCACCCAAACCCAGTGCTGGCCCAGCCCCCAGAGCCTGTTGGGCCGTGTCTATATTTGGTAACCCTTGGAGGCTTTGCCTCATCCGCAGGCATTTGGCATCCGAGATGGAAAATTTCACTTGTCAGGTCGCCATGGAAACAAGCAGAGCCCCTGAGAAGATTTACGCTGAATGGAGCGCACCCAGCTTGCATCAGATGCCCTGTGTGTCCAAAATTCCCTCCTAGGCTGTTCAGGCCACTCGGTGGGCCTGGCGCCTCACTCCTTTGAAGGGCCTTGGGCCTTTGCCCTTGGAATGGACACAGGCAGCCTTGAGAGGGGCTTACCCAGCCCTCAGGGCCCCTGATCTGAGCCCCTGTGCCCTCCAGACCACAGGACTCAGGCTCCCACCACTCCTCCCACCCAGCCTGCTGTCTCCAGAGGCTGGGTGTGGGCACCTCACTGGCTGGCTGCCCCAGGCCGGCTGGAGGGGCTTGAGCCCACAGCAGGCGCGGTCCCCGGGCCAAGGCCCAGCTCCTGCCCACCTTGACCCTCTCTCTAAACCACAGGTCTTCAGGGCGGCAGTGTGAGGCACTGGCCCAGGTGCTCATGGTGCCACCTGGGTAATCCCCAGGGGAGCGGGGAGCAGCCATGGAGTTAGATTTGCATTTGAAGCCACACCATGCTTCAGTGGTCTCGCCTCTGCACTGACCTTTCCAACACGCAGTGGGTGTGAAGATCGTCCTGGCTGGCACTTAGGGAGGAAGGTGTGCTTGGAGGAGAGGAGGCAGGAAAGGCCGCTTCCCTGTGACCTCTGGTTCCCCCGCAAGAACCAGCCTGCCTCCCTGGGGGAGGCCTCTGGGCCAAGCCAGGGACCTTATACTGATAGGGGCAAGTCCCCTCTCCAAGCTTTGCCCACTACATCTCCTTATCTCAGAGTAGTTGGACGCTCCCTGTACGCCCCAATCAGGGAAGAGCAAGTTTGCAGAGGGAAGCTAGGAAAATGAGAACTCCCTCAGAATCTCCCGTTGTCAGGCAGGGAAGTCTCGGGACAAGGGGTTGATGCCACTGGATAGAGGAGCCCGTAGGTCAGTGGACAGTTCATAGGCCTGGGTTAAGATCTGGTCTGAGCTCTCCTGAGATTTGCTATGTGGCATCAAGCAAGCCCCACGCTCTCTCTGGGCTCTTGGTGGTTCTTTTGATTTTTTTTTGAATCAGTAAATGAGCATTTAGACTAAATGGGTGCTCAAGGCTCTGCCCAGTCTTCAGGGCCCCGGATTCCCAGCCTTTCTTAGCAAGGACCTAGGCAGAGCTGTCATAGATACAGGCAGGGAGCAGTGGGTGAGGAAGGGGCCTCAAGAACAGCTGGGGGAGGGGTCAGATTGCAGGGTTGGGCACAGAGGGACAGCTCACACCCTGGAGAGGAGCTAAGGACAGTTCCAGCCTTGGGCAGGGCAGGCAGCTGGAAGACAGCATCAAGTTGCCTGACAGGCCTACAAGCAGGGAACAGCTGAGGGAGGTTCTGCCGTCCTTGCCCCTCCCTCCCTCTGTATACTCAAGGCGCCGACAGGACTAGGGGACCGTGGCCCCCCTCAGGCTCCCAGGCCACTCCCCAAAGACCATTTTAATGAAGCAGGAGGGACCCACCAAAGGAAAAGCTGGTGACTCATCAGCATTATCCTAGTGACAGGTGTGTGGGTGGGTGGCAGGAGAGAGGGCCAGCTTTGGGTTCTGAAATCCCAGCTCTGCGCTGCCGGCTAGTTGTCTCCCAGGCACTCACTGCCTGAGGAGGATTGTAAACATGGAGAGAACTCGAAAGGCCTGAGCAGCAGCCATGCCCACTATAACAGGCAGGGAGAGGAGCCCGGGCCTCCACACTCAGAGGAGACCACCCCCCCTACTCCTGTGGGACCCACCCTGCTCCCAAGACCTCAGGCCAGGAAAGCTCTGCCTGAAAGGAGAGTCAGTCACCGGAGACAGGACTTTCCATGACAAGGACCCAGAGAGCAAGGTTCAGCTCAATCCTCCCCTCCCCCACCCTTACACTGGCCACATCTGTGCACATCACCTTCGGTTTGCCATCTGTTGGCATCTCCATGGAAACCGCTCATCCCAGTCCCTCCTCTGGACCTATTGCCTTGGCGTGCCAGGAATGTTGAGGGAGCAGTATACAGACCCATGGATGCCCAGCGTCAGGTGACATAGTTCAGTATTATCTCTGTGGTCTTCTCTTTCCAGGCCTGGGTTAGGGTAGCATCTGGCCATACTCTGGAGTTAGAGCTCCAAGCTCCAGAGTGTCCCTCAGCCTCCTCAGAAGCCCAGGTTGCTCCCTTGGGGCAGTGGCACCTGGGCCACAGAGTTACTGTGATGGGGAGGTCCCTCCCCTGTTTCCAGGGGAGTTGAAAGCAACAGCCAGAGTCCAGAATGCTGCCGGAAGCCTGCCCACCCCTTCACCCCCGCCCCCAGAGCCGGCCCTACCCATCTCCTTTTGATCTTTGTTGGACAAATGTTGCCTGAGCCCCAGCTCGGTAGGCTAAGGCCTGAGGCCCAGGAGAGGAGCCGCCACAGCCACCAGCTGAGTTGTTCTCAGATGGTGCCTCTTCAACAGGAAGGCAGGAAGGGAACAGGCTAAGCAGGGGGCCTCCCAGCCATGGAAAGGGTTCCCACTGCCTCAGCAGTCCAGTACGTGGTCAGCGATGTCTGTCAGCTCTGACCGCTGGTGCCTTTACCGTAGTGGGGCCGAGCTCACTGGCGAGGGTTCCATTTGAATGAAGCACCATCGTGTTTCAACCAAAATAGACTGAGCAGCTGGTGTTCCCCAGGCCGCAAGCTGCTGGCCCTGGCTGGCCTCACCTCAGAGGAAGGGTTATAGCTGCACTGGTACCTAGGCAGGGCCTGGGCACCAAGCTAAAGTCTGGAGGGATCCCCACAACCACCCCATGGAGTGGCTCCTGTCGCCACCCCCTTTACAGATGAGGAAACTGAATCACATGTCTAAAGTCAAATGGCTAAGATGTGGTATGTTACTGCTGGGCCAGGTCTGTTCATGAACTCAGAGGGCCCAAGGATTCTGACCAATAGCCCACAGCCCCTTTCCTGAGACCCCTTTCCTAGCGCTCCAGGGGCCACCAGGCCTCAGGGCCAGCTTACACAGATCTGCTTCCCCAAGCCAGTGAGGTTAAATGAGGGAGGAACAGACTGCCATGAGACTTTGTGCTGGAGGGACAATTAGGAATGGGGTAGGGGCCTAGGGGCATCCAGCCCCAGGGGAAGTTAAACACCAGGCTTAAAAGAGGGGAGCGGAGCTGTATCGCACAACTGTAGGGAGTGTCAGGCACGTTACAGTTGTGCAGTGCACAACCTGTGCTGCTGTGCAGAGCAACTGGGGAGGGTGGTAGCAACATGAGTGTGAGCCGCCAGCATGCCCAGTGCTGAGACGAGGTTTCCTCCATGGACAAGGGAATGACTGCAAGCCTCTGGGCCCCAACACTCAAAAACAGATGACCTGCCAAGTTGAGGGTACAGTAGAGACTATAGCCATCCCTGTTGTCCCTGGCCCTAGCCCTGCCCAGAGAAAGGGCCAGGCTGCCTCCTCCCACTTACCCTTGGACCCTGTTCCAGGCCCCAGCTGGCTTCCTGGCTGGCTGTTAGCCCTGGCTTTCACCCCAAAGGGAGCCACTCGTAAACAGGAAATGCTTCCCGATGCAATGCCTGCTCTGGGCGCAGTTGCCAGCCCACAGGCTGAAGGCCATAACCAAGCAGCAGTGTTGACTGGGCTCACCAGCTGTGGGGGGAGGGATGCTCATGGGGCTTCACAGTTCTTTGTGGCTGTTTGGGAAGGGTTGCTGGGCCCGAGGCAGACAGACTCCCTGAGGCGGAGTTTCAGCAGCCCGTGTCCCTGCCCTCCTGTGCCTAGTGCTGCCCCCCACCCAGGCAGCCCCCATGTATGCCGAGACGCTGATGCTGGTCCCTTCTCCCTCTCCCCAGAGACAGTCTAAAGGCAGTCCTCAAGTCACAGAAAGCAGACGCCCCCAGCATCGACTACACAGAGCTGCTACAGCACTTTGAGAAGGTCCAGAAGAAGCACCTGGAAGTGAGGCACCAGCGGAGTGGGCGCGGCGATCACCTGGACCGAAGGGTTGTCCTCTGACAGGCCTGGCATGGAGAAGGGTCCAAGGAGTGGTCCCAGGGAGCACTGGAGGTCTTCAGGCCTCTTCTCACCAGAGCCTAAGGACCTGTCTCAGGGGCAGGGCTGGCCCTGGCCAACAGCCCAGGGTAGGATAGGGGGACAGAGGCTGCTCTGTCCAGCCCACCTGTCAGCTGCACCCCGGAATTCAGGCAGAGCTGGCTTCCCACCAGGGTGGGGCCACAGCCTCAGACACCACCTGCCCTCTGGAATCAGTCTCTCTAATACCTTCTTGTACAAGAGCTTACTCCCCAGCCCAACAGAGCTCCGACCTCATGCAGTGTTTTGTATACATAACTGTGTGTACATAGGGACCAGCATAGAGGTTCGTATGAATGATGCATCTCCTGCCCCAATAAAGAAATGACAGAAAACCCTCATCCTGCTCCCACCTGTACCTTCCGACTGGCGCCTGTCCCCAGCCTGATACTGCATCTGCCCTAGGACCTTGCCACCTGTTTTGGAGACCTATTCTCATGGCGGCTCCAAAGAATGCCTGCTGTGCTCGGAGAGGCTGGTCACTGCACACAGGCCCAGCTCTCACCTCTAGGACCTGCCCCTCTTTCCTGGAAAGCACCAAGCACTGGCCAGCCTGGAATCCTGAACTCTTCCCAGGCACCTAATCTGACTTCCATCCTGATTCCCCTGGGCACAGGGGGACATGTCCTTTCTGACAGACAAGCTAAGCCTCAGGAGTTTCTGAATGAAAGGGCATTGCACACTGCAGATCTCTAGGGATGGAAGGGAAGGCCCGGGCCAGTGCAAGGAGGAAGGGGCTTCCCAGGTGCCCATCCCATGATTTGGCTAAATGAACTTCACCTCGCCACAGCCTTCTGCCTGGGTTCCCAGACCCCAAGTTTTGGGAAGCCTTGGAGTGACTTAAGGAACTCCTAAATTGCTCTCACAGCTCCTGGGGTCGGAGAGTTTTTCCCCAGAGCCCCAGCGTCCCCAGGAGGGCGGGTTTCCCTGCTGGAGTCTCCAGGACGTCAGGCTGCACTTGCCCTCTGGCCCACGTGCACAGTGCATCGCGCACACGCGCACCCAGGCATCAGAGACGGGGACGCGGCGCACTTCTACCCTGCTAGTCCGACACGGTTCCCACCCCCAAAGAAAGAGGTTGCCTGAGGACCAGAACACTACCACCCCCAAAAGCCTGGCCTCCCTCGGGCACTCCATCTGGATGGCATCGCGCCACCTGTAAAAGGAGCCAAAGAACTTAGGGAGGAGAGTCCGAACGCCTCTGTGCCGGGGCCGAAACCTCCCAAGGCAGGAGGCCCCCGGGACACCTTGTGCCCCTGCTGTGTATGGTGTATGTGTCCCGCGGGATGCCCCCGGAAACGACATGAAGGTAACGGGGCGCGAGGAGGCGGGTGCGGGTCCCCTCGGGCGACGCGTGGCGGCGGGCAGCCGTGCGCCGCGGGGTCTGCATGTCCTTGCCCAAGCGTGTCCGGCCTGCGTCTGCTGTTCCCGGATCTCTGCGCTGCCGGGTCTGGGGAGTGTGAGTGCTTGTGTGTCATGGTGTCCGGGCGGTCCACGGGGTCTATGCCCAGGGTCGTCCGGTTGCAGCTCCCCCGTGGGGTCCCGAGCCGAGCTTGCACACATCTGGGCTCCCCGCGCCCCAGACCCCAAACCATGAATGGGGGTCAGTTCTAGGGGATGACTCTACAGACCTTTAACAGGTCCCAGGTCTCTCCGGCCACCGCCCCCTACCACCACCATGCCCCCCACCTTAAGGCTGGCCTTGGAGCCCAGACAATGCTGTCACCGCCAAAGCAGGGGAAAATAATAAAGCTGAGAACCGTTAACTCCTTCCCCCACCCGCTTTGGCCACTGCTCTGGACCCTGCGGCTGCCCTCCCCACAAAAGCCTCAGGAAGCTCCAGGGCTCCAAGGTCTCAGGGCTGAGTGTCCCTGCATCCCAAGGCCTCTGCTCTCACCTTGGGAGGAGGAGGGGAGAAGGCTGGGGTTGGTGGAACAGCCCCAGGGGAAGGCCTTCCCTACCATACTTCCACCCCAGCCCCTCAGCCCCAGCCCCCTCCCCATGGTTACCCAAGGTTAGGCTGGAGCAGGCCATTAATTCCTGATCCGCCACTGGCTCACTGGGTGGGGAAACTGAGGCCTGGAAATGGCTCAAGGTCATTTAGGAGACTGTTGGACACTGTCCCTGACCTCACCTCTCATTGTTGCTCTAGGAGACGAGGGGCATCCTCTCCCCCAAAGAGGCCAGGGCTTGGCAGGGCCGGCTCAGGCTGCCTAGGCAGAGAGGAGGTCCCGCTCCAGTGACAGCACGGGGGTCAGGAACCGGCGTTCCTACCCTTCTCTTTTGGGGTGGGAAAGAGCAAGGGAGAGAACTGGGTTTCCCATGGGAAATCCTGAGAGCTCCCACCCTCCCAGCCTATATCACACACTTCCAAGTACACAACACACAATCCCATGGTGACATCGCAGGTGACATCACAGGCCCAGGAGGAAACACCACTCACCAAGGTACAACCTGCCCCACAGTGCCCAGGCAGGCCCTTCAGAGGGCCGGGGCTTGCTGGAAGGCCAAGGGCTCCCCGTGCTGCCAGGGAAACAGCCCCAGGGGCAGCTGCCAAATCCTCGCCCCACTCCCGCCGCCAAAGGGGCCTGAAGCTACCCTGGCCTGGGACTACAGGGCTGGCAGCCCCTGTATGGGGTGCTTCCCCTGAGACTTCCATCCCAGACTCCACCTCCAGCCCTTCTGCCAGACTTCAGAAATCCTGGCCTCCCTCTGCCCTCAGCACCCCCTCCTGCCCTGTGGACACCGTAGCCCTGGCACCAGGATCCCCTCTGGGGACCAAGCAGCCCAGACCACCCTCCTCCAGTCACTGCCAGGGCAGGCTGAGCGTGGGACCTTCCCGCACCCATCTCCCAGTGGCAGCCTCTCCAAAAACACTGCGGAGAGCAGCAGCTTTTGCTCAGGGAGGGCAGGACTGCTCCCCTCCCTCTCCAGCCAATTTGCAAGGAACTTTAGGATGAGACGGAAGGAAACAGACCCGGATTGTAGCAAGAGATTCAGGCAGGATTTTCTGACATGTGGAGGCAAAATAGGAGAGGTTTCACCTGGGGTGATGCCAAGTACCAATATTCGCCGACCTAGGACACATGCCTGTGTTCTGGCCAGAGACAGAGCAAGGGACGGGGCCACCTGGAGGCCGGTCACCTGGATTTAGGGAGCACCTTCTGGCTCATTTCCTCCACGTCCTGAGCCACAGAAGCAGCAGGGCTTCCATAGAGGAAGGTGGCCAGGTTGAGGAGACTGAGCTTGCCCCAAGAGGCCTCTCCACAGCGTGTCCACAGACCCCACAACGGCCTGCCGCGGCCCTTCTGGAGGCCCGGACCCTGGCCTGGGCGCTGGGGGGAGGGGTCCGCGAGCTGCACCTGGAGCCTGGAGGACACCCACTCAGGGATGGAGAGGGGGCTCTCAGGAGCTCCCCCTGCCTACTGTGCTTCATTTAACTCAGCTCAGATGGCTACTGGGTGCCAGGCTGCCCACTGAAGCCCAGAACGGGGCGGAGACTTGCCCAAAATGACAGGGCTGGGCTCAGCACCTGTGCTCTGCTTCGGCCCCCACTTGCCCACGCAGCACCTTCAGCAAAGTGAATGGGACCTCCACCCAGCACTGACCCATCCAGAAAATGAGGTCATAATTTTTGCCCACCCTCAAGAGTAGGGAATACCGCCCAGTCACAGAAGCCCTGGCCAGGCTTCTGGCAGGGAGGCCGGGGTCCTGTGTCCTCTTTGTTAGCCAGCGTTAACTGCACACTTACCAGGTGCTGGCACAGTGCTCAGCGCGTTCCGGGCAGAGCCTCCTCGAGTCTCTACACTGACCCTGTCACGGAGCTGCAGTTGCCATCCTGATCTTACAGACGAGGGGCCCAGGGTCACCCGGAAAGCCCTCTCTCTGGGCTTGTAGCCTGGGTCACTCACCTGCACAGCCCACATCTGGACCACAGCAACCACCTGGACAGAGTCCCTGAGGGCCAGAGGCCCTTGGCAGCCTCCTCTTCGGTCTCATCCCGTTCACTTAGACACCTTGAGCATGTCGCCTCCCCCCTCTGGAGCAGCCCGCTGCGCGGGGGGAAGAGCTGGGTGTCTCTGCCACCTTCCCACCCTTGTTGCCCAGATGCTCATCTCCCTGTAGCCCCAGAAGGAGGGGGTCTCTCTACTCCAGCACGTAGCGACCAGTCAGACAGGGGGTCAGATCCAGACTCTGCCACTCAGTGGCCTTGGGCAAGTCTAACTTTAAGCTCTTAGCTTCAGTTTCCTCGTCTGTAGATTGGGGATGATAACAGTATTCATTTCACAGAGCTGTTGGAAGGATTCAATGCAGTCACACAGTGACAAGGCTCAGCACGGTGCCCGGCCCACCAAAAGCACTTGATCAACAGTAGCAATCACTGTCACTAGTGAGGACACCCAGGGTCTTAGAGCCTGACAGCCAGGCCATGGCCAGGGTGAGGGCTCAGGTCCAGATAAAGACTAAAGACACTTCCCTGAGGCACTGGCTGCTCTGGCCCCTCAAATCCTTGTCTCTGGGGTCCTTCATGAATTACCAGTGGGGGCAGAGTCCCCAGTCCTTAGAGACCGAGGTTCTTGGTCCCTCTGCTGAGGAGGAACTGGTCCTGGCCTCCCCATACCCCATCTTGTTCCTTCCCCATGAGAGAGCGAGTATGTGAAGGTCTGAGACAGTGAGCCTGATGGGTCGAAGCTGTCGGGATGGGCCCCAAACCCAGTAGAGAGTAGGGAGCTATCTCTGCCCAGCTCATCCCAGTCCCTTGCTCTCTCTCAGACTGCCCAGAGGCTGCTGCAGGGGGCTGAGAAGCTTTCCCGGGGGCCAGGTCAGCTGCCTCTGGACCCCTGCACTCCTTCCTAGAGGTCTCAGCAAGACTTCAGGGCAGGAGGGGTTGAGGTAGTGGGAAGGTGCCACCTTTGAGCAGACCTCTGGTGGCACCAAGGTGAGGGGTCAGCTCCTCAGGCCTGCCGGAGATGACCTCCCAGACCCCCATCCCCTGAGCTGTGCCTGCATAGAGACAAGCCCACCCACAGCCTCCCCCTCCAGCTTCAGCCTGTGCGAACTTCTCAAATATTTGCTTTCCCTGGGCACTGGTTGGGCTCGGCCAGAATGGGGAGGGTGTTTTTGAGGCTCCCAGAAGCTGCCCTGTCCCCCTTCCACTCCTATAGGTTGTCTTTAGTTGGAGAGGCCATCTCGAACCTGCCTCTGGGGTTCCAACCCAGCAGAGCCTCCCTCTGCAGCCTCAGGGTTGGGGTCTCTACCTTCCACCTTTCCTCAGGAACAGCCCCAGCTCCCAGCACCCCATCCCACCTGGGGCTTTGCTGGCCCAGGGCTCCGCTTCAAGGATCAAGGGCTCCACAGGGCCCTTGGGCCAGGGCTGAGGTTTCTCCAGGACCCAGCAGCCCTGGGAGGGCACATTAGCCAGAAAAGCCCCTTGATCAGACTGGACAACTCGGTCGCCAGGAGCCTGGCCTCCCTACTGAGAAACCCCCTCCCAACTCAGAGCTTTGGGCCAGGCTGGGATAAAGGCCACACTGTGTCCCCAGGAGGGGAGGGGAGCTGGGGGTGGAGAAAGGTGGCTCTGTTGACTGCACAAGGCCCCATTCAGCCGAGGCCTGGCTGTCCTGGGCAGACTGGCTGGGCCCTGTAGCAGCCACATCCTCCCCGGGCCTGGGAGCCACTGCTGCTGGCCTGGGATGGATGGATGGCTGTGCTGGCAGCAGCTTCTGGGGCACAGAACAGGGGTCCCCAGGGGCCCCAGTTTAGACCTGGCGTGCCGTGAGCCCTGCCACTGCTCACAGAGCCTCTGCCCCCATGCTATGGGAAGCATCTCGGGCTGTGTCTTGGGAAACATGGTGCCCGTCATGCGGCTCAGCCCAGATTCCCTGCCAGGCCCCAGGGAGCCCCGAGGACACCCTTCCCTTGAGGGAGGATGTGAGCTGAAACAGTCCCCACTGTGGACTTCCTGACAGTCAGGGAGGAGAGATGAGCAAAGGCACCTGTTCCCAGGGCCAGGAGTTCCTCATGCCCCATGGCTCTGTCCTTGGTCCTCGGTCCTCCCAGAGGGCCCAGGAGCCTCCCTCTACACAAGGGCAGGGGGGCTGTCTCAGAAACTGCCCGGAGTCTGGACGGAGGCGTGCGGGGAGCCCAGCCCAGTGGAACCCTGCAGCCCTCTGGAGTCTCACCTCCTCTCCCATCTCCTCGGCAGAGCTCCTACCCCATCTGGGAGGACTTCAACTCCAAGGCCACAAAGCTGCATTCCCAGCTGAGGTGAGGCTGCTGAGGGCGCCCCAGCTGGGGAGGGGATGGGCGGAGGGGAGAGCACCTCACCACAGACCATCCCACTGTCCATCTCCCCAGGACCACTGTGCTGGCTGCTGTGGCCTTCTTGGATGCCTTCCAGAAAGTGGCCGACATGGCCACCAACACCCGAGGTGGGGAGGGGGCGTGGCTGGAGGTTGGGGAGGCCCCAGGTTAGGTTTGGAGGCTGGAAAGGCCCAGTGGAGTATGATCCAGGGAGAGGACACCAGGCCCAGAGTCAGGACCTTGAGTTCTGCTCCTTTATGAAAGGGACTGGTCGTAGAGAGAGGGAGTCTCTAGTCACTAGGGGCTTGCAAGCGGGAGTGGGTCAACCGCGACACGGGTGTCACAGGAGGTTTCCGTTCTTGCTGTGGGTGGCTTGTTTGACCCCCTCAGCCACAGTTATTCACCCTTCTGTACAGTGCATCTGACTATGGCTTCTTCTCGCCCACCCCATCTGCCTTTCTGAGAGCACACGGGGACAGGTGGGTGGGCCTTCCAGGTTGGCCTTGGCGTCTCTGCTTTCTAGTCTGAGTAGCAGGGACCTGGGGCCCCTCCTCCTTCGGGCGGCGAGAACCAAGACAATGGGCACGTGCTGGCACGCTCACACCTGCATCTGGGCACACCTGGAAGGGGTTGCTGGAGGGCAGAGGAGAGTTTGGCAGGCTCTTTGGACATTCTTTGGTTCTGGCCTGACCACCAGAGCACCCGCAGCTAGCTGCAGGAGGCTGGCATGGCCGGCACGGGCAGGGTCTTGGTCCCGCACGGAGGAGGGGCTCGATATCTCTTGGGGAATGATCAAATCCCCCGCAGGGTCCGAAAAGATTGCGGGATGTTGGGGGCTGAGCGCGGGCAGCGGCCCGGCCTTTGCGGGCCAGCGCGCCCCCTCGTGGCCGAGGCCGGGACTGCAGAGGCCCCGGCGGGCCGGTTCCCACGCCGCGCTTTTGCCTCGCCAGGGGCCACGCGGGACATCGGCTCGGCGCTCACGCGCATGTGCATGCGACACCGCAGCATCGAGACCAAGCTGCGGCAGTTCACCAAGTGAGTGGGCGTCGCGGGCGGGCACGGTCATCACAGGGAGAACCCCATTGGTGGCTGACCTGCACAATCCCTGTCCACAGTGCCCTGCTGGAGAGCCTCATCAACCCGCTGCAGGAGCGCATCGAGGACTGGAAGAAGTCGGTCAACCAGCTGGACAAGGACCACGCGAAAGGTGGGGCCAGGGCTTGGGCCCGGGTTTCCCACCCCTACTGCGCAGACACCTGTCATAGCCCTCCTGTGTCATCCCCTACACAGAGTACAAACGAGCCCGACACGAGATCAAGAAGAAGTCTTCGGACACGCTGAAGCTGCAGAAGAAAGCGCGCAAAGGTAGAGCCCAGATGGGCCCATCGAGGCACAGCCCCACAACACCCCACTCCATATCCCCCACAGCCCTCTGAGGCACCCCAGGGAATCGTCCTGGACAGAGGGCCCTATCCTGGACACAAGAACCTGTTGGGCGGGACAGAGGGGGCTTCCCTGCACCCCAGACCTGGCCCCTCAGGGAGGCGGCAGAAAGGCCCCACAGACCCAGGCTCCCCACCCAAACCCCAGGAGTGGCTCTGTCCATCCGGCTGTCTTTCACACATTCTCTTTCTCTGTCTCTCCTCCTCTCCTCCCACATCCTTCCTGTAGAGCTACTTGGTAAGTCAAATGTCCTTCCCTCCAGCCGCTCCTCCCGTCCTTGTCACATTTGTCTGTCCTCCCCGGCTCAGGGCCATTGGAAGGAGTCTCTCCAGGCCAAGGAGTGAGGAAGGCAGTTGGTCCATCGAGGGAGGGGCCTGGGGCATAGTCTCCCTGGGGCCCCTGGAACCCCTGGCCAGGGAGAAGTCTGGGGCCACCGCTGGGTCAGTCTGCCAGGCCAGGAGGGGTTGGACTGGGCTGGGTGGGAGGCATAGGCCTTGGCTGCCCTGCCCCCGCCCGGCTGTCCAGGGTCCTGACCTGTTCCCTCCCCACTTCCTGTCTCTTCGCTGCTCTCCACCATCCTCTTGCCTTACTCTGTCTCTCTCACTGCTTCTCGGTGTCGCTGTTGCTGTCCTTGTGCCTCGCTCCCCAAACTGAGTGGGGCCCACACTGGGACACACCCTCCTCTGCCCCCAGGGCCCAGCCCCAGCTGTCCTGACAGCTGAGCCCACGCTCTACTTTGTCCTGCTTCCATGTTGCCTCCGTTTCCCGGGAGGCCAGAGGGCACCATCCCGTGGGCAGTGAGGCTGTCCTGGGGTCGGGGGAGGGGGTCCCAGCCGCTGCGAAGGTCTCCGCTGGGCTCTCCTGAGCATGACTGTGCCAAGGGCGGCCCTGGGACTGCCCAGGACTCTGCCCGTCCCAGGTTCAGGGTGGCTTTGCAGCTTTGGTGTCTTTCCTGTGTGCATGTTCATCTGTCCTCTTTGCCTGCTCTGGGGACCAGCCCCTCCACGAGTCCCGGAGTCCTGACTGCCCTCCCCGGTCCCCTGACCCCCATGACAGTGCCCAGCCCCTTGGCCAGGGACACCACCACAGGGCCTGAGCCACGGATGCAGCGAGCCAGGCCGGCGTCCCCAGCGCGGCCTCTCCTCCCAACCCCCCCAGGGAAAGGAGACCTGCAGCCCCAGCTGGACAGCGCCCTGCAGGACGTCAATGACATGTACCTGCTGCTGGAGGAGACGGAGAAGCAGGCGGTGCGCCGAGCCCTGATCGAGGAGCGCGGCCGCTTCTGCACTTTCATCGCCTTCCTGCAGCCCGTGGTGGTGGGTCCTCGCGGGCGGAGCCGCGGCCGCGCATCCCCGCGGCGGGCGGGGCTAGCTAAGCGGTCTCCCCGGGGTGCTCCCATCACCACATCCCGAGAATCACGGTTGGGAACTGCGGGGCGGGGCGTGAGTTCTTTTTGGTGACTGGGTGGTCCCAGCAGATTGGGCTAGGCCCGGGGTTGACCTCTGACCTTGGAGAAAGGCCACTTCTCAGTGATCCCCGGCTGGGTGCATCTGGGGCCACATGCTCCAGGCCTAACGGCAAGTCTCAGCTCATCATCACCAGTATGGTCTGGTCAGGTGTCGTGCCAGCCCCAGGCTGTGCAGGGCACATGTCAATCAATCCCAGCAGCATTTTCTGGTGGGAAAGGGTGAGAGAGAGGAGCCAGGTGAGGCCTGTTCCTGTGAGGTGGGCGGGCAGGGCCAGGGCCCGTGGCTCTGACTCACCGCTTCCTCAGAACGGCGAGCTGACCATGCTGGGGGAGATCACTCACCTGCAGGGCATCATCGACGACCTGGTGGTGCTGACCGCGGAGCCCCACAAGCTGCCCGCCGCCAGTGAGCAGGTACAGCCACCCCTGGGGACGGGAAGGGAGGGGATGGCCTGGCCTTGGTTGAGAACAGTAGAGGAGAAAAAGGGACAGCACTTTGGGGAGACAGCTGGGGACAGAGGACCCGACATTCTGATACTCACTGTGGGACATCCAGGAGCACTTGTCCAGGTGAGGGATGGTGTGCCCAGGACCCAGGGCGGGGCCTCAGACTGAGGGCACGTGGGCAGAAGTCCCAGGTGCGTGGGGCTTGGCCCTGAGTCTGCCTGCCCAAGCCAGACGCCTGCCCGCCCGGCCCCGCCGCTGTGCTCCACGGCATCAGGGTGAGCCCCGCCGGGCAGCCCTGTGGCTTTGCTCTCACTGGGCACTTACCATGCGCCCAGTACTCCGCTGAGCACTTCCCACCGGTCATCTCACCGAATCACCCCAATGGCCCTCCAAGACAGGAATGACTAGCTGCATTTCACAGGAGAAAACCGAGGCTCAGAGAGGTCTAGGAACTTGCCCGAGGGGCACAGCGGAGCCACGATTTGAACCCCATGTGTCCTTCATGGTCACTCATGTCCGGTTTGTCGGCCAGCAATAGTGAGTCCTCAGGAGCACCTGCTTCTCCCATGTCCCGGGCCTGCCCCAGGCGGAGAGAGTCCCTGAGAATCAGGCAAGGTGGAATGTCCCCAGGCATCTCCCCCAGCCCTCTGGCAGCCCTGCTTCCCACCCCCGAGTAAGGAGCTTGCATCAGGAAAAGGCTAGGAGGGGGCTTCAGACCCTTGGGGGTCTCCTGCTGGGGCTTCGCTCTCAGCTGAGAAGACAGTGGGGGCTCTGGCCCTACCAGCCCTCTGAGGGGGGCCCAGGACAGTGATAAGACTCTCAGCAGGCCGAGGCTGCCCCCAGTGACCCCCACCCATGACCCTCTGTAGGTGATCAAAGATCTGAAGGGCTCAGACTACAGCTGGTCCTACCAGACGCCACCCTCGTCACCCAGCAGCTCCAGCTCCCGAAAGTCCAGCATGTGCAGGTCAGTGGGCGTTGATGGAGGATGGGGAAGGTGCAGGGTTACCCGGGAAGGAATGGGGACACTCCCACGAAGAGTACATTGAGGATTGCTTCGGGGCCCCAGAATTCACACAACTTCTACATCATCAAGGACTCTGCAGGTGCAGAGGGAAAACACACTGCTCTCATGCCTGCTGCTGGCGCAGGCACGTGTTAGCAGGGGCCGGGGGGAGCAGGAGCAGCTTCGTTTACGGAGCTGTAGACACGCCCCCGGTGCCATACTCAATACTTCAGGCACTTTCTTCAGTGAATTCTAACGCCACCATATGGTGGTGTCTCCATTTCACAGAAGGGGAAACTGAGACACAGTCCCAGCATTTAACCGCTGGGCTCTGCCAGTCCCAGTGCAGTCTAAAGGAATAGTAAGAATCTAAGGCCGGGGAGGGTGTGGAGGCTTCTGAGAATATGTGTTGAAACCACAGACTTACCTTACAGACACTGCAGCCTGGCTGGTTCCTGAGAGCTGGTGCCTGGGCAGCCGCCACAGGCCCGAACCCCAGCCCAGGCTCAGGGTCCGGGGCGCTTCCTGAGCTGGTACAGGGCAGGATGTGGGGAAGACACTTAAGATTCAAGGCTCCTTGGGTGGGAGGGCAGTGAGCACAGAGTGAGTTACTCACGAGGGATTCCCCTCTGTGCCAGGCACCCCTTCCCCAGAGCCACCTCTGACTGGGCACCCCTTCCCCAGAGCCACCTCTGACTGGGGCGTGGGGCATAAGCTGGATACAGCTACTCCTGCAGAGAGGGGAGGGGTCAGGTCTGCTTGCCGGGGACACCCATGACTGGGGCTGGGGCTGAGGGACTTCAGCGTCACGCTCAGGAGGAAGGCAGCCCTCATTGCCGGGAACATTGCCCAAGAGCGAAATGGCCGTGTAGAGGATGTGAGCTGCGAGGGCCGGACCCCGTGAGGGCACGGGAGGGATGAGGACCGTGGTGGATCCAGGACCCACACGGACCGTCACCGCACTCCAGACATCCAGTCAGGACCTGATGGCAAATCTCAGACTTCGAGAAGGCAGTCTAGAAATAATCAGACTTCGGTCGGGTTCTGGTGCCGCTGGGGAGCTGACACTTGGTGACTCAGTCTTCGTGTGGTCGACCTGTTCCCAATGGCAGTCGAGGCAGAGAGACTGCCTCGCCTGGGCGTGCCCTGACGCCGGCGCCCAGCGCCCTGGAGCACTCCAGGGCAGGGGCTGCGCCAGCTTGATGATGGTGCCGTGCCCCGCCTAAGCCCCACCCTGTCCCAGGGCCCCAGAACCCAGCTCCTCTGTGGCAGCGGGGTCAGGACCTTGTAGTCTGACGTTGTCTTTTCCTTCCTTTGCCCCTCGCTGTCTCCCCACCCTCCTCTGTCACCCTCCCCTCCCCGCGCACCTGTGCCTCCCTGTCTGGCTGCTGTGCCCCCTTCCTCCGCTCCCCCAGCGCCCCCAGCAGCAGTAGCAGTGCCAAGGGTGGCGGAGCCCCGTGGCCTGGGGGCGCCCAAACATACTCACCCGGTTCCACCTGTCGCTACCGCAGCCTGGCGCAGCCAGCCACCGCCACCACCCGCCTCTCCAGCGTCTCCTCCCACGATTCCGGCTTCGTGTCCCAGGACGCCACCTACTCCAAGCCTCCCTCACCCATGCCTTCAGACATCACCAGCCAGGTGAGGGGGTGGGGCACAGTGGCCTCGGACTGTCCACGTGTGGGGCCACCTACAGCTGTAGACACTGGCCTGGAGGTCCCCAGGACCACCACATTGGGGACCACCGTAGTTTATTGCCTCAAGGCTAAGGGGGAGCGGGGAAGGTCCTGGAGCAGCCAGCATCTGCCACGGCAGTGTCGGCGGGGGGCTTTTTACACTCCCCTTCCTCCTCATACCTCAGTTCCTTGCCTACTCCCTTCTTCGTCATGGGAGCTGGGAGCAGGCAGCTTGCCAGCTCCAGCCTCTTGATACCTTCCCTCCTCTCCACACTTGGGCCCCCTCACTCTAAACCTGGAGAGTAGCCTGAGAATCTCCTCGGAGACAGACTCTCTCTCAGTCCCTGCAGCCTCAGTGAGGAGGACAAAGGGGAACCACAGCAGAAGACAGAGCGGGGTCAGGCCGCATGCCCAGGGAGCTCTCTTCAGGTCATGGGGGTGACCCTACCCGCACTTAAGTCCGGCGTCTCCCCATCACGGCCTGTGCTTCCAGCTGGGTCAGCACTCTGTGTCGTCCAGCTCTCTCGCCCCGGGATGTCCCCACCGCACTGACTCTCCCTGTGCGGCCTCGTTCCCGTCAGCACACAGACAGCCCCAGTGTCGTTCATCTTAAAAGCCCCCGCTCCCCGTCACGCCACATTCTGCCCCAGCCACCCCGTCTCCTTCACAGCAGAACTTCTCACGAGCTGTCTGCACGGACCGTCTCTGCCTCATTTCCCACTCATTTCTGTCTGCCTCACCTATCAATAATTGAAAAAATATAGATTTGCGATGCTCTTCCGTATAGTTCTATTTCTGTTTGCTCTCCGTATTTTGAGACTGTTATTGGGTGCATACAAGTTTAAAATGCAAACTTCATGGTGCATCAAATCTTGTAACGTGATGCGGTCGGCCCCTCTGCTCCTTGCATTGCTTTCTGTATCAAAGTCCCTTTTGTTTGATGTTACTACAGCTACTTCGGCTTTAGATTATCATTTTCCATCTCTTTGCTTTTAAACTCGCTATATCTTTATGTTTTAGATGAGTCTCTTGTATATATATGCCTAGATTTTCTTTTTATATCCAATCCAACAATGTCTCTCTTTTCACTGGCGTTTTTTAGACCACTGATGTTTATGATTATTGACATGTTTGGACTCTTACTTTTGTTTTTCTTCGTTCCATTTTTTTCTGTGCTGCTTTTGTCTCTTCCCTTGCCTTTTGTTTGTTTTTCCTTTCCCCATTATTTCTCCTCTACTGGATTGTAAAGATGCTCTATTCTTTTTCTTTTGCTGGTTAACTTGGCTTTTTACCATGCACCCTTAGCAAAGTCACAAACCCACCGCATGAATAATGCAGGGACTTCAATATATATATTTAACTTCAGTCATGCACTCCCTCCCAACAGAAGCTATTATATGTTGTTCTCTCCTTTTCTGCAACACCCACAGATGACATTTTTCTTCTTAATCTCATCATCATTTTATACACACGTTTACACATTTTTTTTGTTCTTCGTTTTTTCTTGAATCTCGTATCTCCCTCACTTCCTTCTTTCTGAAGTAGAGTACGTCCCTTAGAAGTTCTTTTACAATCGGTCTATAGTAGTAAACTCGGTTTTTGCTTATCTGTAAATAGGCTTTGTTTTGTCCTCTTTCTTGAAAGTTTTCCCAGGGACACAATTTCGAGGCGACCGTTACTCTCATCATACCTTGAAGATAGTTTTCCGCTGTGGTCTGGCTCCCATCGTTGGTCGAGAGGTCTGCTGTCCACCACATTGTTGCTCCTTTGCAAGTGATCTGACTTCTCTCTGTGTCAGAACTTCTCATTCTATCTTTCTGTGTCCCCAGTCTGTGTCTCTCTACTTCCATCTCCCTTTTTCTCTGCACTGCCATCATGAATACTGTCCTTAGGTCTATCTTCCAATTTGTTTTTTTTTTTTTTCTCTCTCTATAGCTATTTAACCTATCCATTGAGGTTTTTCTTTTAACTTTTTTTTTTTTATCACTACAATAGATCAAGTTAACATCCCATTAACATTCTTTTTTAAGTAATTTCAGTCTTGTAGAAAAGTTGTAAAAAGAGTACTAAATCCCCACCTACCCTTCACATTTTTTCTTAATGTTAACATCTTATGTAACTACCAGTTTTCAAAACCAGTAAATTTAACACTGACACAATACCGCGAACTAATCTACAGTCTTTTTCCAGAGTTTGCCAGTTTTCTCACTAATATCTTTTTTTCTGGCCCAGGAGTGTGAGATCCATGCAGGGTTGTGCATTGCATTTTGTCGTGATTCTTTAGGCTTCTCCAGCCTGTGACAGTTCTTCGGTCCATCTTCCTCTCTTATGACATTGATACTTCTGCAGAATACTAGTCAGGTATTTTGTAGAATCTCTCTCAATTTGGATTTGTCTGATGTCTTCCCATAATTAGATTGAGGTCATACACTTCTGTCAAGAATAGCATGGCAGTGGCTTACTGCTATTCCTCATCCTCACCAGCCCCTTGGCATTTTCACATTTTGTTCATTTTAGACATTCTGCTGGGTGTCTAGTGGTACTGCCCTGTGTTTTTAATTTGCATTTCCCTAATGGCTAGTGATGTTGAACAACTTTCATATGCTGATATCTTTTTTGAAAGATCTGTTCAGACTTTTTTTTCTTTTTTTTTTTTTTTTTTTTGCTACGTTGTCTTTGTCTTATTGATTCATAGAACTTATATATTATGGATGTAAGTCTCTCATCTGATATCGTCTCTGATTCTCTGAATTCTCTTTTTACTCTCTTAATGAAGTCTTTTCATAATCTAAAGTTCTTCATTTTAATATATGTCCAATTTCTCTGATTTTCTTAATTGTTAGTGCTTTTTGTATCCTGAGATATTTTTGTGGACTCCAAGATCACAACAGTGTTTTCCTCTAAAAACCTTTTTCACTTGGATCTGCAGCGTTTCTGGAATTGATAGTGTGTGTGTGTGTGTGTGTGTGTGTGTGTGTGTGTGTGTGTGTGTGTGTGTCATTTTTTTCCATACTAATCGACATTCTAATTGACAGTTTATTGAAAAGACCATCACTGCACTACAGCCTTGCTTTTGTCATAAATCAAGTGTCTGTATATGTGTGGCTGTTTCTGGAGTTTGTATTTCGTTCCGCTGGTCTATTTGTCTGTTCTTGTACCAATACGACACCATCCTAATTACTGTAACTTTATGAAAAAATCTTGGTATCTGGTAATGAAAGTCCTCCAGCTTTTGTTATTCTTCAGTAGCACCTTGTCTAATTTGGGCCTTCTGCATTTTCTTATAAACTTTAACATCAGCTTCTCAGTTTCCACCAAAACAAAATTTGACTGGGCTTGTACATGTCTCTCCATTTATTTTGGTTTTACCTTCGCTCAGTGTGTTGTAGTTTTCATGTCAAGATTTTGCACGTCTGTGATTGGATTCTTTCCAGGGCATTTGATGTTTATTGATGTTATTTTAAATTATATTGGCTTTTGGGAGGTATTTTTGTTTGTCAGCAGATGATATTTAGAAATTTGATTTTTTTTTTTTGTACATTGATCTTGTATCCAATAACCCTGTTAAAATTACTTATTAATTCTAATAATTACAGGTTCTTTTGAATATTCTATGTATGCAATCATACCTTTTACAAAAAATGACCGCTTTATTTCTTCTTTTCCCACCTTTTTGCTTTTGACCTCTTTTTCTCGCTTTCTTGCCCCGCTGGGACTCCCGATGCCGAATAGAGGTGGTGCTGGCAGGCATCCTTATCTTCTTCCCAACCTCAGAGAGAAAACTGTTGATATTTTTATAGATACTATTTATCGAATTAAGGACGTTCCATCCTCCTTTCCCACGTTAGGTTCTTCCACTGACTTCCGTGATGCTTCCTGCTCGTGGCTTCCTCCCACTTGACCAGCAGCTCCCTGTCCCTGTCCTTTGCCGGACCCTCCTCTTCTTCCCGAACAGTGAATGCCGGCACAGCCGAGGTCCTCAAACCTTTTCTCCAACTACCCTCAGCGCCGAGATGATCTTATTCTGTCTCACAGCTGCTGGGTTTGCGGCTCCAATCCTGACCTCTCCCTGAACTCCAGACTTGTAAATACAGTTGCCCATAGTGCATTCACGTGCAGACACCCAAAAGGCAGCTCAGCTTAACATGTGCAGGATGGAACTCTGGGCTCCGCACCTCCCCCAGGCCTGTCCCTCTGAAGAAACAGTGACATCATCAACCCAGCTGCTCAAGCCAGATACCCCCACTGCCATCCTTAGTGTCGCTTTTTCCCTTGCCCGCCACATCCAGGCAGCAAGTTGTGTCATTCGTTCTCAAAATGTGTGGCTCCTGGGCTGGGCCATAGGGTAGCTCAGAGCCGGTGGTGTGTGCCCTGGGTGTTGCGTTCTGCTACCCACGCTCACAGCCATGGCACTGGGGGCACGGCGGGGACGCTGAATCGGACCGCCCACTGCATGCCAGCCCTGTGACCAGATCTGTTCTCTCCTCTCCTCCGGCCACCCTGCCTGCCCGCCTCTGCATGGCAGAAGTCCTCCAGCTCTGCATCCTCTGAGGCCTCGGAAACCTGCCAGTCCGTTAGCGAGTGCAGCTCCCCCACCTCGGTCAGTGTTCCCCACCTGCTGAGGGTCGCAGGGAGGGGCCAGGCCCAGCCAGAGGGTGTACACACAGCACCTGTTCCCCACAAGAAAAGCCCTGGGCACCACTGCAGCCACTCCCCACATACTCACATCTTTCCCTCCTGGTATGCATCATCCTGCCCTGCCCCTGCACCTGGCAGGACTGAGGCGTCACAGCGCCCTCCATACTCTGTCCTTGGCCATGATCGAGAGCCTGAGGCCCTACATAGGCCTTCAACTACAGTGAGGGGCCCCTTGGCCATGCACAGCAGGGCCAAGGGTTCCCCCTGACCTGCCTGCCATGTCCTGCAGGACTGGGCCAAAGCTGGCCCCCACGAGCAGCCCTCTGGCACAACCCTGCAGCGGAGGAAGGACCGTGTGGAGCTCCTGCGAGACCCGGAGCCCGGCCCGGCTGGCGGGGGCACTCTGGGCCCCAGTGGGGATGAGGCTCCGCGGCCACGCATGTCCCCTGCCACGATCGCAGCGAAGGTAGGCTGCAGCTCCCCTGGTAGCCCGGCCAGTGCTCCACGGTCACTCCTAGGTCAGTGCAGGGAGGCTAGGCTGGTGGTCTGAGGGCCAGCTCTGGCCCCTGGTGGGAGCTCCCCAGAGTCGGGGCTGAGGGGGAAAGCTGGGGAGGAGGCTTCAGCCTACAGTCTTACCGCCCCCAGCATGGTGAGGAGGTGTCCCCTGCGGCCAGCGACCTGGCCATGGTTCTGACCCGCGGCCTGAGCCTGGAGCATCAGAAGAGCAGTCGGGACTCGCTACAGTACTCGAGCGGCTACAGCACACAGACCACCACGCCCTCATGCTCCGAGGACACCATCCCCTCCCAAGGTAGGCCCCGGGGCTGGGTAGGGTTCCCGGGCCTGCGGCCCCGAGGCCCTGGCCCACTGCATCCCGTGCCCCCAGGCTCCGACTACGACTGCTACTCCGTGAACGGGGACGCAGACGGCGAGGGCCCGCCCGAGTTCGACAAGTCGTCCACCATCCCTCGCAACAGCAACATCGCCCAGAACTACCGCCGCCTGATCCAGACCAAGCGCCCGGCCTCCACTGCGGGGCTGCCCACCGCCGGGCTGCCCAGCGCCTCGGGCGCCCCGTGCCCCCAGGCTCCGACTACGACTGCTACTCCGTGAACGGGGACGCAGACGGCGAGGGCCCGCCCGAGTTCGACAAGTCGTCCACCATCCCTCGCAACAGCAACATCGCCCAGAACTACCGCCGCCTGATCCAGACCAAGCGCCCGGCCTCCACTGCGGGGCTGCCCACCGCCGGGCTGCCCAGCGCCTCGGGCGCGCCGCGC
>NW_006434825.1:16084007-16091380 GCF_000325575.1 Pteropus alecto
CCAGGAGACGCCCACCCCGCCCCCGGCCGCCACCAGCGACCCCCCAGCCGAAGATATGCTGGTGGCCATCCGGCGCGGGGTGCGGCTCCGCAGGACCGTCACCAACGACAGGTCAGCGCCCCGCATCTTGTGATGGCGCCACCCTCTGGCCAAGTGTGAAGCAGGTGGCCTGGCTGTTGAGCAGCGGCCGCTCCTAGCGGAGGCGCAGCCAGGAGAAAGCAGAGCCAGGCAAGCTTTTTTTTTTTTTTTTCCCCAAAGCCGCACAAGGCAAAGCCACTTTATGAAAAGACATACCCAGCTTGGATTTCGACGTTTAAACAGGAAATGACTTCTCTATCAAACCTCGCTGCGACAGAGCCTGCAGGCCTCGAACTGGATTTGGAGCCCGTTTTATACTCTCCTTGCCTACTCTACCCCTCCTCTTTCTTCCTGCAGGCCCTGCCTTTCCCACAGTGAGCCCCAGAGCCTGCTCCTCCGCCCCCAGCGGAGGGCCATCCCACCCACCTCGCCCGGGCCCACAGTGCCACAGCTTAGCCAACCCGGCGGGGCTTCTCCCCAGGGTCAGCAGTGCCTCGGGCCTTTCCGCAATGCTGGCCCCTCCGCCCCTGACTGAGCTCCCTCTCCGCTCTCCCTTCTCCGCCTCTCCCAGTCCATCAGAGAGGCAGGGTGGCCGTGGAGGGGCCAGGTGCCCAATCAGCTAAGGTCACGGATTTGACTGAAAAGGTTTGCGGAGTGGCTGGCAGTTGTGGGGGCAGGTTGGGAGGTCTGTCCACCGTAGGGGACGGGGACCTAGGGCCCAAGTCGAGTCTCGGGGAGTAAATACAGGGGGCCTGCCTGAAGGAGGCCAAGGGGCACTGAGGTAGCCTCCATGTCCTGGCTTCCTCACCCCCGTGAGACATGGCTGAGGTTGGGGGCAGCCATGTCCTGGCTTCCCTGCCCCCATGAGATATGGCTGAGGTTGGAGGACACAGTGGGCCAGCAAGGAAGGAGTCCAGAGGCCTCAGGGGTCATGGAGCGGCCCTCCAGGAGCTGCTTTCAGATGTCTGGTCCTCATCTGGGCAGATCAAAACTAATTCTGGTGGCACTTTGCTCACGGTTTCAGCCACCTTTGGGGGTGGGGGCTGGAGCTGCAGAGGGTGTGGAGGGTTATTTTATGAATATAATAATAAAATGGAGCTGACTGGACAAGGACTATGTGGGGGGACAGGGTGGACGATACAGGGTGTGTCCGAGAGTGCCTGAGGGACAGGGGGCCCCACAGTGGTCGGGTGGGCCTATGGCAGGAGGAGGAGGGCCGAATCGGCCCCCCAAAATCCAGGGGGCAGCTGTTTTATCCAGCGTCTGGAGCGAAGCCAAATTAGAGTTGGAGATGGCCAGGGGGCAGGGCCTTCAGCCCATCTGAGGGTAGAGGGACCCCAGCCAGGCCAGGGGCAAGTCCAGGGAGATGGGCTTTGACTCTCTGTTGTCAGAGGAGATGCTGTCCCAAGACTCGGCCCTCACCCACACCCGCAGCTCCGCCCCCATCTGGTGGTGGAGGCAGGGGCGGGCAGGCTAGGGGCACCTCTCCCTCCATGCACCGAGTTGTGCCAATTTTAAGCAGGTAAAAGTAGGTGTGCCTCCAGCAAGCAGAGGGCCTCCTGAGGTCCTGCAGGCAGCAGAGAGCTGGGCTTGACGGGTGGCAGGGCCAGGGACAGGAGCTTCCTGGGGTCAGGAGAACAAGCTTTGCCTGGTCTGGACTTGACAGGCTTGGTCTGAGTCTCCCAGCACCAGCTGGAGATCCTGGTAATTCTTGTGCCAGAAGCTGGAACCCTGGCAATGCAGCCAGGCAAGGCTGGGGAACCAAGGATGCCCCCTAGTGGATGGAGCTCCCGGCTCCCCTATAGCAATGGAGAATGGTACCTGTAAGTCACTAGGTCTGAGAACGACCTTGCAGAGTGCTGCGGCCAACCCCAGAGCCCAGGTTTGGGCACCTGGGGTGTGGGGGCGGGTCTGGGTGAGGGAGGGCCCGAAGGGGCCGAGAGCACGTAGCCAGTGTGGGCAGCCCTCGGGTGGGGCTCACACTGCCCCTCCCCCAGGGCTGCATCAGCTTGGCCCAGGTGGGCCGATGGAGTAGGGTGCAGTAAGTGCGGCGTGAGCAGGGTAAGGAGCGGAGGGGACTGGGTGCGGCTAGGTCCTTGAGTCCTGGAGAGGAAGAGCTTGCCTCCTGGGGAGGGGGTGGCTTCGGAGACCCAGGGAGGGGTGGGGGCATAGCCATCCCCCCTGCTCGTCCCCCTCCCCCTCCGAGCCCCCCCAGGGCTGTACATAACTCCTCCACACCCCTTGACCACCTCTCATCCCTTTAGCGACCACCTCGTAGGCCCGCGCCCCCGCCCCGGGATCCGAGCCAACCATCCCGCATCACGGACTTTGGTTTGGGGGACTTCTTTACGTTCATTTTATTTTTCATTTTGTACAGAGGATTATTCTTTTCAAAGTCTTTTGACTGAAGTAACTTTTCTGGTGCTGTTGTTAACTTGTTCCTTCTTTTAATTTATTTCCCCGCCCCAGGCCTCCCCTCCTGGTTCTCTCTCTTCCCTTCATCCCCCTCCGTCCTCCCCCATCCCATCGGAACCATTTGGGTTTTTTTCTTTCTGTCAGTTTTTGGATAAATTATCCTCTTTGGTCCCCACCCCCATCCACCCCACCCTGCCCTCGATTTAAATAGTCACTGCTACAAGTAACAAATGCACTGTGAAGATCCCAGTATTAATAAAGTTGTACTGTAATTAACACCCCTGCCTCCGCCTGGCCTCCTCTGCTGCTGCTCACCTGCCGCCTGCACCCCGTTTCTCATCCAGATCCTAGACTGGGGTGGGGGCTCCCTGGGGGCCCCGGCCTCCTCCTGGCAGCACTGGGTCTTGTGCCAGGACCTAGGCTTTTGACGGCTTCAGCTCTGTCCATGCTGGGGGCTGTCAGGGCAGCCAGATGGAGGGCGGGAGGGTGGTGAGGACACTGCTGGGGATCAGCCCAACAACACTCTGCCCCACCGGGCACACCGAGGCCCTGCGCGCTAAGCCAGGGCTGAGGAGCTCAGTCCCTCAAATGTCCAGCATTTCGGCCCCCGGCCAGGCTCCATCCACTGCAAGTGAACCCTCAGACCCAGGCCCAGAGTGACCCGCCCGCCCCTCCTCCTGCACATTGCACTAGGGCCGGGGGGCGTGGGGGGGGCTCCCACCCCTCCAGGTTCACCCTCTCAGATGCAAACCAAACCGAACCAAAAGAAAGCGGGTGTTTAATAGAAAAAAAAAATAAAAGGAACCGGAAGAGCACCCACTGTGGCAAGATGCGGCGTTTGGCTCTGCCCCATCCCCCACCTCAGTGAGTCCTGTCCCCTCCAGGCCCACCAGCCCGCCCAGCACAGCTCTCGCTCTGCGCCCAGGAGACAGTTCGCACTGCCAGAAAGGGCCCAGCGCCCTGTCCTGTCCAGGGCAGGTGCCCCTCGGGCCCTGCCCTTCCAGGTGAGACCATGTGGGGTCTGGAGAGTGGGAGGAGGCTGAGCCCTCCTTGGGCACAGGATCCCTCTGAAAGGAAAAACACCCAAGGGAGGCTCATCGCCGCCGCCCAGCGCCATCTCAGGCCCAGGTGAACTCTGGGAGCCCCTCTTGTCGCCATAAAGGCCACTCCAGGCAGGCGGCCTCCTGTGCTCGCAGCAGCTTCACTGCCCCAGGGGGCCAGCCTCGGATCCCGGGGAGTGGGGCAGGGAGGCGGGGAGCTGCTGGGGCCGCGGGTGCAGCCGGGTGCTCGCACACTGCGACGAGGGCTCCGGGCTGCGGGGCTGAGGGCTTCGCACTTCACAGTCCTGCCAGTTTAGGACAGAGCTTTCCTTACCTGCAGGGAAGAGATAAAGAAAAGACTGCAGGAGTGGTCAACAGCCCCCTTGTCCCTAGACCAAGCCACATTGTTCTCGTCCCCATACCCAGGGCCCATCTCAGCTTCCAGAAATGCCACCCTGGGGAGCAGAGGGCATGCTCGGGAGGGAGCTGGCCTCTGACACTGACCTGGGTACAGACACCCAACCACCTGCCCCCTGCCCCCAGCCTCATCTCCTCAGAGCTCCTTACAGCAAGAGCAGTATAGCAGCTCCATGACCCGGAAGCAGTTGTCCAGCAGGGCTTTGGGCCGCACCAGCTTCAGGCTCAGCCCCGGGGCACTCAGGAGAGACAACACCGCTTCCACCTTGGGGCTCACCTCCACACCCTGGAAGGGAGCAAACTGTTAGAAGCACGGGCCACTGAAGAGACAGGGCCACATCCCGAGAGCCGTGGGGGCTGTCCCACCTGGAGCTGTACAAACCAAGAAGAAGGACAAGGCTTCCTGTGACTGGGAGGCCTGTGACCAATTTCTCTCCTTCTTCCTGCAGGTACCAAGTTTCCTGCGGGGTGGGTGGCTCGATGTTCCTCGCCCAAGCACTACACAGAGACTTCTCTTCCCACCATTTGAAAAATGACTGCAGGGGGCAGGCCAGGGAGGAGGCCATGGGGGAACCCCTGCTGCTCTAGCCAGAAATATGGGGATGAATCTGGGGAAGGACCTTCCTAAAAAATAAAGTGTACTGGGTTAAATTGTGTGTCCCTCCCAGTCTCCCTCCTAACTTCTGGTGCCTGAGAAAGTGACCTTTTGGGAAATGGGGTCTTTGTAAAACTAATTAAGAATCTCAGGATGACATCATCCTGGATGTAGGGTGGGCCCCTAATGCAATGACTAGTGTCCATCTAAGAGATGGACATGAGTCACAGAGGGAAAGGCCATGTGAAGGCGGAGGCGGAGGCTGGAGTGATGCTGCCATAAGCCAAGGAACACTAGCGGCCACGAGAAGCTGCAGGAGGCAGGAAGGACCCTCCCCTAGGGCCTGTGGAGGAAGCGTGGCCCTTGACTATGAGCTTCTGGTCTCCAGAACGGTGATCGAATCATTTCTGTTGTTTTAAGCCACCAGTTAGTGGTGATTCGTTATAGCAGCCCTAAAAAATAAAACTAAGACACAAAGGCTCAGAGAGAGGAGGAGAAAGGGGGCCCATCCCCATGGCCCGCTGCCCGACAGATGCTGGGCATATTCAGGGCAGGTCATAGGCCACTAACATCGTTAGAACAGATTTAAAAGCTAGTTAAATCTGAACAGCCCAGGTGGGTAGAGCCTTAGCCCGGCCCACAACGTCCTTCCCCGCCCTCAAACCAGCCCCTGGGAGTTCTCAGAGCCAGAGACGCCCTCAAGGAAAATCGAGGATGGAAAACTGTCACTTCCCCAAGACTGCTCCATCACCCGCCCGGCTCAGAGGTACAAATAAGCCACCAAGGAAAACACTGGGGCTCCTGACCTCTGCCAGAATTTCAAGAGCCTCCCCAGAGTTTGAGGCAGCTGCAAAAGCAGTCGCTAGCGCCTAAGATGGATGTCATCAGAAGCTCACAGGTGCTCTCAGGTGTTCTGGCTGGGAAGCAGGTGGGGGCAGGCAGGTCCTAAGGAGGGCTGGGGGAGGGCGGGGAGCAGAGTAACACGGGTATTGGGAGGGGTCCCACGGCACACGCATGGCCTGCACAGGCACACACTCGCCAGTCACCTTACTATTCAGGGTTTTTGGAGGACATAGCCTGAGGCCTCAGACCAACCCTCCCAAGCAGGCAAGTATCAGAAACCTCTTATTAATTGAGTTCCTGAACTCTAATCCTAAATATAGTTTATTATTATTATTATTATTATTATTATTATTAATTGAAGTCCATAGCTCACACTAAGGTTCGCTCTTTGTGTCGTCCAGTTCTATGGGCTTTGACATAGGCATAGTGTCATGTATTCACCGTTACAGTATCATGCAGAAGGATTTCATCATCCTAAAACCTCCCGTGCGCCTCTACTCACCCCTCCTCCCTCTCTCCCAAAGGAACCTCTTTCCTTAGCTGCAGAAATAAAGCCACAGGGTTCAATGACTTGCCCAGGATCATAGAGTGACAGAGACAGAGTCTGGAGCAGGGTCTCGGGCACATCTCGTGCCCCCCAACCCAGCCCACCTTCCGGTCATCCCTGTCCATCTCCTCCTCTCTCTCATTTCTTCCACACCCTCAGGATATGCCGGACTTTTCCAGGTGTTCACGTCCTCCCTCAACAGCCCTTGGCCACATACACACACACACACACACACACCCTGCCCACCCACACCTCTGCCCCACTCACCATGAGGCCTTGCTGGACATCTACCAGCAGTGTATGCACATCCTCCAGGTATTTCCAGGACGGGTGGCTCTCAAGCAGCACCTCCTGCACCAACTCAGTGGCACTGAGACTCACCCAGACCCACAGATACCGCAGCTCCTGTTGGCTAACCCGGGCCCTTTGCTGTGGGGACAGGAGAAATCACTGAAAGCTCCCACATGGGCCTCTGGGCCTCCTCCCACCGCTCTGACCACCCCCACACCCACTTGCCCCAGAGGGAGCTGACCCCAGGCAAGCACTGTGAACAGCAGGCAACCTCGGACCTAGGCCAAGGGCAGGCTTGTTTGAGGGGCCAGGAAAGGCCCCTGGCAACAGGACCTGCCAAATCAATGTGGCTCTCAAGAGAGGCCCACGGGATGTCCCAGGAGGCAGGGTGTCCCCCTAGCCCAGGAGGGGATTCTCACCAGCCTGGTGATGTTGGCCGCTCTGAGCACCCCCTCATAAGGCACGCTGACCCTGTAGTTGATGGGGAAATAGTGTTTCTGGAGAGGTAAAGAACAAACCGTGAGATCAGAGTCAGAAATGGCTCAGACAGGTGGCTCCCCCAAACCCCCAGATGATCTGCTGTAGAAGGAGGGGACCCAGGCTTAGCCCTACAGATGGCAGAGGTGGCGTCTACAGAGAATATGCACTCGGCTCCCCACTGGGATGAGACAGCTCTCTTTCCTCTGGGACAAAGGGAAGCCTAAAATAAAACACCTAGTTGCTGTTAAGGCAGAAGTTCCAGCCAGGAAACAGTACGAGGGACATGCTACCCCGAGAGAAACAGATTCTTTGGGGGTGAGGAAGAGTAAAAGATTGCTCTAAAACTTAGGTGATGGTTGCGGAATTCTGCAAGTGTACTAAAAACCATTGAGCGTACAGTTAAATGAGTGAATTGTGTGGTATATGAATCATATCTCAATAAAGCTGTTTTTTAAAAAAAGACACATAGAGTCATGTGCCACGTGGGTGTCTCCACCCTTCCAAAAGAACCTGTGTTCCAATTTCTAGGTCCTTAACTCGTCGACCAATATGGAGTATCTGAGGTTCCCTAAGGTTTCCTGGAGTCCATTCCTGAGTCCCAGGGTGAATGCCACGTGGAGGTGAGGTCAAAGGTCAGACCGAGTTGGGGGAGGGGGGAGGGGAGTTG
>NW_006434825.1:16091526-16094938 GCF_000325575.1 Pteropus alecto
CGGGGGCGGGGGGGGGGGGGGAGGCAGAGAAAGGGGTCATGCTGGCTCAGGGCTGACACAGGGCCAAGGGGGGACCCTCCGTGTCCAGAACCATACGCCCCACGTGCCAAGGGGCTTGGGAAGAGGGACTCAGCAGGTGCCCACATGGTTACCATGTACTGAAGGCGGTTCCTGTACTGCAGCTTGTCTCGCAGAAACCCGGTGATGGCGCACTCCTCGCTCGGGGTCAAGGGCCACACCTCCAAACCCTGGTTCCCCAAGGCCATGCCAAGGAGGATCCCGAGATCTGTATCCAACAGGAACACATGAGCAACCTGCACCGCTTCACACCACCTAGTGGGCAAAGCTGTGAACAGCTGTCCTCCCTGTTCCTGGCCACAAGTCCTTGCAGGAGAGGCGGGAGGAGGTTGGGGCACAGAGCCCCAGGGCAATGCTCTCCCTGAGGGCTGGGCTCCAGGAGAGCAAGGCCAGGCAAGCACGAGCCATCCAGCCTGGCCACTCCCGGCCAGCAGTGTCCCCCAGAAGCCGCCCCCTGGGGTTGGTCTCATCTCCTCCCCACTCCTGCCTGGGACCCCTCCCTGCACCGTGAGGCAGGCACCATCCCTCGTCCAGGGCAACCTCAGCCCTTCGTCCAGGGCTAACGTCTTTTCAAAGCCCGCTGCTGCATTTTCCATCTGGAGGTTCAGGAGATGTGGATTCTAATTCCAAGTCTATAAATGCCTCTCAGGTGACTGAAGCCATTTTCTTCCCTGTTCTATCTGACCTTGGCAGTTAGAGGCACCCTGTGGGTTTGTAGAGGCCCTTCCAGTTTACTCATTCTGGGAGGCTAAGTGAATCTCAGACTGTTTCTCCTCCCTGTTAACAAATGAGCAGCCACCTTCCAAACGTTACCAGCCTTCACCACTGGAGGTCGCTGTGACTCCAAAAATAGCCTGTGTGATTTCCCATAACTGAACAAATTTACAAAAATCTGAGAAATTTTGCAACACATGTGAACAAGGCTTAAGTCGCTCAGAGCAGAAAGAACAAAATATAAATAGGCAAGAGACGTATCAAAAAAACCAACCTCACTAGCAAAAGTAAAGAAATTAATTAAAACAGATGCCATGTTTTACCTCTCAAATTATGGGTTTTTGTTTTTTTTTAGTTTTATTTTATTTTAATAACACTCGATGCTGGCAAAGTAGTGAGGCAGGTGCTCTCGTCCTGGAAAGCAATTTGGCAATTTTTGTTATTAATGGACTTAATAATGTCCACGCCCTTTGACCCACTAAGCCTTTAAAATGTCCACACCCTTTGACTCATCAAACTTATTTCGAGGAATAAACCTGAATGAAAACAAAAAAAGAGAGACAAACCAAAAGATTTATGGACAGAGACGTCCGCTGCAACATGATTTCATCATAGTGAAAATCTGTGCATGGCCTAAATGTTCAATAACAACCAATGCAGCCAATAAAAATCACACTGGGAAAGAACGAATGCTTTTATGCTGATGTGATAAGAAAAGTACTCAGGATAGGCTTAGGGAAGTTCTAAAAAAGCATGACTCAGCGCTCTGTCTGTGGGCATCCAGCATGCCTTGAATTCTGTTAATTATGTGTGTGCACAGGGAATGTGGTAGAAAGGGCTGCACCAAATCTCTGTGAGAGATTTTTCTGATCTTTATATTTTGCAGGACATAGTTTGTATTCTGCAATCAATATCTGTATTGTTATAGTAAAAAGCAATCTTTTTTTTTTTCTTTTTTTTTCCTTTTCTTTTTTTTTTCCACCCCCAAAATCAGCCAGGCAGTCTGAGTCACCTCCTTGATCCAGCCCTGGTTGAGTAAGAATTATAGACAGGACCTTCCCTACTCACCTCCCTGGCTCTCAGGAAGACTTCTGTTCTCAGACTCAGGAAGACTTCCGTTCTCAGACTCACTAGCCCCAGCCTGCTCATCTTCACTTGCCCACATCCTTCTTGGGGCCTCTGCCATGCCTTTGCTCCCCTGAACCCCTCACCAGGAGCATCCTCGGGTCTATCCAAGCCCTGTGCCCCACCAGCCCTTCCTCTCACAGAACTCTGGAAAAAAATTCTTTTTTTGAAAAGTCACAACCCATTTCGTACTTTTCTCTCTCTCTTCTTGTGTGCTTGACCCACTATTCAGACAAAGGAACAGATGAACAAACTGAATCGGCGTGACTTCTGTCTTGCTGTTTCGTCATTAACCCTCTCAGCTTCATTAACCCTCTCAGCTTGGTGCCCCTGCAGGTCAAGGTCATTCGAGCCGCCAGGCTTCACCCTTACCCTGGGTATCTTCTCACACTGCAGACCTCTCTCAAGGTCTCACCAAAACTCCTTTCCACCCCAGGGTCTCCCCTGCCTATACCAGTCCCCACTAATCTCTGTTCCTAGCACCATCTGTCCAATTCGCTCATCATCTTGACTAGACAACTTCGCCCCTACTATCTGAATACGTGATGCAGTATTCACAGCCCGGGCCTGTTTACTGAGCACTTTTGGGGTTCGCCGCAAGCAGGGGGATGGGAGCATGCATCTGAATCTCCTAGAGAGCTGGCAGGACCCCACCCCAGACAGTCTGATTCAGTAGGTCTGGGGTGGGGCAAGAGAACCTGCATTTCTCACAAGCACCCAGGTGATGCTGCAGCTGGCCATACTTTGAGACCCATTGATCCGAGTGATGGCTGCAAACTGGTGTTGCAAGGGCCACAAAGATTTCACATAAAAATCTGAACTTAATTAACATCGTTTCTTTAAAAATCAGTATCTCTGTCCACACTAGGTCTTTCCCACTGGCTGCCCACCCCCACCCACCCCAGGTCCTGCCCCAGTTGTCCCTATCTGTGTCCTGGGCCAGAGCCTCCCGGGCCTGGGAACTGGGTCTTAAGAGCCACCGAGCCTCCCAGGCTGGGGTGCGTGGGCTGTGCCGAAACCCCGCCCACAGATGACCTGCCTTCCTCCACGTCTGCTGCCCATCTCCAATTCTGAGCTTCTTTTCTGTTGCCTCCGCCCCAAGAAACAAGCCAGCGAACAGGTGACTAGGCAGGGACAGCACAGCTGGAGCCTCATGGCCACTCGTACCCCAGGAACCCCACAGCCAGTGCCAACCTGACCCTGGTCGGGAGGCCCACCTTGTCCCCATCCTCCAGAGGCAGGAGAGGCCTGTGAGGCAGAAGAGGGGGCTGAAGAAAGAGCAGAGTGAAGAAGGAGGTCCCCACGGTTCCCCGAGACGGCCTTCGTGCAGAAACGTACGGGCCTTGTCCACCACCCCCACCCCAGCTGGCGTAGGGGGTTGAATAGCACCCCCAAAAATCTTCTTGTTTACCCAGAACCTCAGCTGTAACCTCGGGGTCTGTGCAGATGTAACGGAGGCCCACCCTAGTTCCAATGACCGATGTCCTTATCGGGG
>NW_006434825.1:16095195-16106017 GCF_000325575.1 Pteropus alecto
GCCACCAGGCTTGTGGCACTCAGTCACGGCAGCCGATGCTTCTCCAGCACCCCCACCTCTCTGCCACGCCCTGGTCTGCATCCCCTTCCTGTCTCTCACCCCATGGCCAACCCTCAACCCTCGCCACGTCCTACAATCCACCTCCACCGGCTTCGTTCCCTCTGCTTCTCATCCTCACGTCCACCTCCGGAGCTGGCCCTCGCGACTTCCTGTCTAGAAGGTTGCAGTAGCGGTCCCTTCTGAAAGCAGAGCGGCTCCCGATCATAGCCTCACCCCCACATCAGATCACGAACCCGCTAGGGCCCCATGTTGTCTCATGAATTGGGGACTCTTCTTCCTGGCTCCCAAGGCCTCAGCCATCTGCACCCAACCGGCTTTCCGTCCTGGCCTCTCGCTGTCCGACCGCTGAGCCTTTACCTGGAATATGGTCCTCACCTCCCCACAGCTGCCTGTGTGAACACCGCCCACCTTCAAGACCATGCCAAGTGGCACCTCACCCAAGCTGCTCCTCCTGTCCCTCCTGCTCGTCATGACTTGGAAGCTTCCAGAACACTGGGTCTGTGTCCTTCCATTAGTTCTGAACACCCTGACCCTCTGCAGGATCCCTCCACAGGGGTGAGGCTGGACCCAATGCCTCCTCGCATTCCTCTCAGGATCAAGCCCTGACCTCATCCATCCCACACAGAGTTCCTGGCGCCTAACTCCATGTCAGGCATTGAAGAGCAAGGCCCAAGACAGCCCAGGTCCTTGTCGCCAGGGCAGTGACTCTTCAGTGGGCACGTGAGAGGCACCGGAAACATGTTGAATTTCAATTAAATTGAATCTCAGAGTCTGAGGAATCTTGGTCTGGCCTCCTACCAGCAGGCTTGTGAGGCTTCTAGCTTCTAGGTTATTTTTTTTTCTGTCCTCGTTTCAACTTATTTTTCTTTTTATCAATAACACTGTTCTCTTTCTGCCTTTTAATTTTGTTCTTTACAGAGGGAGGGGCACAGGGAACAGGCTGCACTTCTCCACGTGTTTTGGGGTCCAGATATTTTCACAAGCCCCTACTGCTGGCTGGCCACACTCAGGGAGGCCGGAAATCCTCTCTCTGCCACCTCTGTCCCCACCCACTCCCTGGCACTGATAGGTCTGAGAAGGTAGTGCCACCCCCCCAGTGCCTGTCCCATCCCCATGACCACCCACTGACTGTGCCCACCCAACCTAAGACTCACGTCCGCCATGCCCGCCTGAGCTGGGGTCAGCGGGAGACAGGGTGGAGGGCGGGCGTCAGAGTCCCTGAGGACGCCTGCACTAAGCATCTCAACTTCTCACCAGTTGTCATGGTTACAGCAGAGCTCCTACCTCCCCCAAGGACCCCCCAGTACTCACAGTGGAGCCAGGCGAATCCCTGGGGCATGATGGTACGCCGGGCCCCCCAGGGAGCAGAGGCAACGTCCCTGATGCTGTGTCTGTCCACAGAGGCCCAAGTGGGGCCTACATGGCTTCGGGTGGGAAGCATCTCAACTTCTCACCAGTTGTCATGGTTACGGCAGAGCTCCTACCTCCCCCAAGGACCCCCCAGTACTCACAGTGGAGCCAGGCGAATCCCTGGGGCATGATGGTACGCCGGGCCCCCCAGGGAGCAGAGGCAACGTCCCTGATGCTGTGTCTGTCCACAGAGGCCCAAGTGGGGCCTACATGGCTTCGGGTCAGCACAGGTGGCCCAAAGTAGGAGAAGGGCTGGCCACGGAGGACGGCCTGGCAGGGGGCAGCAGGTGGTCCCGGGCAGCGCCACCCTTATCTGCCCGGCAGCGCAGCGGGCATCTGGGAGGCAGCAGCTGCGAGCCCCATGGCAGCCAGGACCTGGCCCGAGACAGCAGCCTCACGATCCTCCCTCTGGAGCAGGAGGACAGTCCCCAGCAGGCCCCTCGGAATCTGGGGCTGGGTTGCGCTTTCTCTGATTTCTCCGTCTGCAGCTGCTCAGTGTGAAATCTGGCTCTGGAAAGAGAGGAGGAGAGAAACCAATTATGTAAGAACAGTGCTGCCACTCAGCCATCAGCCACAGGCGCGGAGAGCCTGCTGTGCACGCGGCACCCATGGCCTGGCCGACACCCCCGGGGAAAGGCCGAAGGCACACGGCCCTGCCCTGGCGGCTGGCTCCTTGGCGATATGGGCTCACACATGAGAAATGACTGCAGGACACCCAAAGGGCAACACCAGCCCAGAAGTGAGTTACAGTGACAGCAGCTGGCAGCCTGAACAAAAGCAGGACCAAGGAATGAATGGGCCGTGTGGGTTAGTGAGCCAGATCCCGAAGGAGTAAGATTGCAGGTAAAGGATCTGAATGACTCGGGCTGCAGGGAAGTTACAAAGGCACATCATTCACCCCTCCACTCACCTTCGGGCTTAGTCCCATCCCCCTATGACCCCAAATCTGCATCCTCTCTTAACAGGGTGACCAGATGAAATACCAGGTAGCCAGTTGAATTTCAGATAAACAACACGTTTTTAATAGGATTATGTCATAAATACTTTTTAGTATATCTCAAATATTGCATGGGACATTCTTATACTAAAAAATAAATTCTTCGTTTATCGGCAATTCCAAATTAAGTGGGAGTCCTATATTTTTATTTGCTAAATTTTGCAATCCTCTGATAATAAAGGGATAGCTCTTCCTGGGTATTTACTACATGCTAGGCCCAGGGTTAAGGCCTTTATATCCGTTGAATCCTCACAACAATCTTATAGAGCCATAAAAATCTCATTTTAGCAATGAAGAAAGCAGGGCCCAGAAAGGTTAAGACACTTATCCGAGGTCACACAGCTTGTAAGAAATGCAACATGAATTTAAACCCAGCCTGCTGGTGGCCACTCCTGCAAGGCAACACCCACACGTTCTAGGAAGCCCTCGCCAGCTGGGCACGAAGCCGCGGGCTCTCAGATAGTCATGTCATCTATCCCTCTCTAGACTCTGAGGTCCCCATTTTGCAGATGAGGAAACTGAGGCTTCGAGAGGCTGAGCTGGCCAGCAACAGAGCCAGCTCTGAGATCCAGTCTCTGACTTGGTTCTGTTCTATGCCCTTGTTCTCTCTCTGTTTCCCTTCCGGTCAGGGAAAAGCCCACGAGCTGATGGCATTAGGGGAAAGTAGGTACAATTTGGGGGTCTTCTCCACTGTGGCATCCATCCGTCCACAGTACACCAGAAGTGCTGGTCCTTGCCCTCTGAGGGTCCCAGGAGGCAGGCAGGGACTTAACGCAAAGAACACAGGGTGCCCATTCACCCCCTGCGTGAGGTCACCCTGGGTCTCAGCTCTTCCTCTGACCCACCCTGTGGCAATTCCCTGCCATCACAGCGTCACCTCGGACACTACCCTAACTGAAACTTGTCATTAGCTTTTTTCTGGTTTATAGTTTACATTCAATGAAATGTACCTTTTTTAGTGTACAATTCTATGAGTTTCGACAAATTCATAGGGTTATATAACCACTACAGTAATTAAAATATAAAACATTTCCATCCACCCAGAAAATTCCCTCTGGCCACCCTCCTCCCACCCGCAGCCCCGGGCAACGACTCATCTGTGTTCGGTCCAGCAATTCTGCCTTTTCCAGATGCCATATAACCACCACAATCACAGTGTGTAGCCTTTTGTGTGAGGCTCCTTTCACTCAGCATGCTGCATTTGGGATTCAGCCAGGCTCCTGCATGTATTAGTGATTTGTTCCTTTTCCTGGCTGAGTAGTATTCCACGGTATCGTCAAATCCAAATCACTGTTTCTTTGTCCATGTACCAGTTGAAAGGCATCTGGGTCATTTCTGATTTTTGACAGTTATGAATGAAGCCACTACGGGCTTCTGCATGCAAGTTTTGGTGAGGATGGAAGTTTCCCCGTCTCTCAGGGCTGTCTGTGACTTGCAGGCGGCATGCTCCGCAGCCCTTCAGAACATCTGAGCTCTGTGTGCTGACCACAGGGGGCCAGGCAGTGGTCTCCTGTCCTGTCCTCTCTCCCACCGGCTGAAGAGTTCCTCAGCCCAGACCTCTCAACCACATGAACACACCAGAATCGGGTTCTGCGCCCTCTCCGTGCTCTGCAAAACTCGCCTGGCAACCTCCCCACTCAGAATCTCCCAGACAGGCCGCAGTGCTGAGCTCCACCCTGGACCACGCATCGGACCACCCGACCCGATGGAGAAGCTAAGAAAGTGAGAAATCGGCCCACGGTCGCTTTCATGCCATCGAACCTCATCCTGAACCTGGGCTTTCTCTGTGGTCACACCCATCCCTTGAGCCCCACCGAAATGGGGTGGGGGTGGGGGTGGGTGGGAACGTGTGACAGCCAAAAAGGGCACAAAGTAGAAGCTGCCTGATGACACAGGAGCCAGAGGCCAGTGGGAAAGAGCAGAGAGGAACCCTGGCTGCTCACAGATGCCCTAGAGGGCCCCTCCGTGCCTGCGGGGGACCTGCCTTGCCCCAGACTGGAGAGCCCAGGGCGTGCCTGCCCCCACTCTGATGAGGGAGGGTGAAGAATTTGAGACTATGCTTCTCTCACCCCACCCCCACTCCACCCCGGGGCTTGGAGCCATCATTAGGAAGCCCACGCAGGGAAGAGTTGCACAAGAAAGTAAAAGTTGGAGTATTATTCTGCACAGTTCCGGTGTGAATAGCATTCTCAAAGTCACCGTAGCAAGCAAAAAGTGAACATTAATTTAACAGACTCATGACTTAAGGATGCTGGGAGGACAAGGAGTTAGGGAGGGTGCAGGGATGTGAGGAGGGAGGCAGGTGACAAGGAGCTAAATCTTCCATAGTGGGAAGTCAACAGCAAATGAAGCAGCAGCAGGATGAGTGCCATTTGGTTGAATTAAAAAAGTACATTGCTTTAAGAAAAAAAAAGTTAAAAGTCCTGTGTCTGCAGAGCAGGAAATGGGGAGAAGGGAGAAGATGGAAGCCTGCTGATATTCATAGCAGAGTCCTGTTGAACAATTTGGTTCTTTATTTCAGGTAGAGGTGTCACTCTGATTTAAAAAAATAAATCTAAACTTGTGAAAAAAAAAAAGAAAAAAGGCATTTCTGTGCTGAAACTGTGTGGCCATGTCTATCCAGGTTGGGCAGCAAGGACCTGCTCCCCCTGGGACCTTCACAGCTCCTTCCTTTCCAGAGCCACCTGCCTGAGAACCAAGACATTCCACCTGCAAGGATGGAGACAGGAACCTGAACTGGACTCCGGCAGTTGAACCCTGGAGCCTGTGCCTCGGCCTGAAGAGGAGATGCAGGTTTCCGCTCTGGATACGCACCGCCCAGGCGCCCACTTTGTCAGCTGAGTAACAAACCACCCCAATCTATTGTCGCCAAAAACAACAGTCACTTCTTATTTTTCACGAATCGAGGCTCGCTCCCGCTGGTGGGTCGTCAGGATGCTGCTGGTCTGAGTTGGCCTCAGATGGGATGACTCACCTCCAGCAGGCTAGTCTAGCTTCGTTCTCATGACAGAGTCAGGATCCCAAGAAAGGGAGCGAATGAGTCACGACCCCTTAAGGCCAAGGCACAAAACCATCACACCATCACTTGCCCCATTTTCTATAGGTCAAGGCGGATGGGGGTTGGGTGGGCAGGGAAAGACTCCACTTCTTGACGGAAGGGACTGCAAAACATCATTGCCAAAGGGAAGAACTGGGGCCACTTTTGCAAAACATCTACTACACTCACACAGAGCATTCTTCTCCCCAAAGTGGCCAGGCCTGACCTGAAGCCCAGGGGACACAGCGTTGGCCCACCTGCACCATTCCAGCACTTCCCTATAAGCGGGGCTGCATCCCAAGGGCCTCAGAGACATTCCATGGAACCCTCGCATCCTCCCGATGAGGAGACAGGGGATCACGGGGGAGAAAGCTGGCTCAAGGCCACACGCCCAACTCCGTCTTCCTCCTGTGAATCAAGGGACTTTGTCTTTTGAGAATATGGGGAGGGACAAGGAGCAGCCACAAAGAGTGAGTCACAGATGTTCTATTCAATGGGAGGTGGAAGAAAAGTAAGACTGAGCTTAGGCCACAGACAAAGGGAGACAAAAAAAGGGAGCAATTTATTCTGGTTAATTTCGTCAGCCCAGGATCTATATTTCACCCACCTCTGTTCCACCCGTGGAAAGAGGATTCTAGACCTGGGACACATGAATAGCACCTGGCCCACTCTTGGCCACATCTGTGAAGTCAATCTCAATCCGAGAGGTGGGCTGGGTTAGACTGTCTAGCACCCTCGGCTCCCATTCAGTACTAATCCAATCTGCAAAGGAGTCTCTATTTCTCCACCTCTTAAATCTGGGAATGGTCATGTGACTTGCCGTGAACCCACCGAATGCCCTTGCGCCTGAGGGCTTGTCCTCTCTTGGCATCACGTAAACAATTCCTAGCTAGCCTCCTATAGGAGGTGCTGCCCAGGCCCCGGGCATTCGAGTGAGGCCATCCTACACCATGTGGCCTCAGTCAGGTCAGCCCCGAATCCCAGCCACCACACAGGATCGTGAGAAATAGCAATGTTCGCTTTAAACCGCTAAGTTTGGGGATAGTCTGTTGCATAGCAAAAGCTAATCGATACAGCACGGAAGTGCATCTCTACAAATACTCTTTTAAGAGCCAGATGAATTCTAACCCAAAGCCTCTTCTGGGGGGCAGTTTTAGTGACTTCTCTCCTCAGAATGAAGCTGGATTCCAGGTCAGGGGGCCTTCGGGGACAAAGGTGTGCTGCATGGCACTAGGGCCCAGCTTAGAATCTTCTGTTGCAAGAGGAACTTCTGGAATTCGGTACTAATCAAGACCTTTGTATCTCTGCCATGCTTGATTTATTTTTTTAAAACTTTTTATTATAAAAATTGTTAAACCCAAACAAAGTAGAAGAGCGTAATGGGCCCCCACATGGCCATTACTCAGCTTCAGAAATTATCAAGAGTCTGTCCTTCCTGCTTCGCCCATCCTCCAACTTTTCCCTGGAGCATGTCAGACATGCCATTTTATCAGTAGGTCAGGACTTTTTAAAAAGTATTTAATTAGATTGCTGTTGTTGCACATTCCCAAATCAATAATTCCTTATGTTATCTAATATAGAATCCATGTTCAATTTTCCGTTTTTTTTTTTTGTTTTTCAGGTTTTTTTTTTTGTGTGTAAAATATCCTTTTTTAAGTTGCTTTGTTTGAATTAGGGATGAAAAGGGGCCAATATACTAAACCTGACAAGCTCAAGGGAAGCCTGCATGGCAGGCTTTACAAACTCTGAGACCAAAAGTACCCACAGAGGATCGTCTGAGCATAAAAATTCCTAATGAAAAGCCAAAAAAGCCGGTTCATTGGGGCGGGTAGTCACAAAGGTCAATCTTTAACTAAGTATGAGCCCATCTATTGTCTTTTTGCATCTAAGATAACAAACCTTTGAAATGTCAGAGTGATCTTTCGTTCCGGACCCCTCAGGGCATAATTTCCAGCAGGAGGCTGGCAGAACCCCTCACAGCTATCCTGTTCTCCAACACCATTTCTGTGTGCTGTAAACATTATTAACCATCCCGTCGCCACAAACATAGAAGAACTATGTGTTTCTCCATTTCGCCGTTTTATCCAATCCCGGGGATTTCCCCACTTGGCTTTCTCCCATCCCTTCAATTTCCCACCAACGGATTTCATGTCACCCCCCCTTACAGCTCCTTCCTTTATTCAAAGGTACAAAATAAACGGCAGAGCTGCCCTTCTCTGGAGGAATTCCTCAATCTGCTGACATTTTTGCTTCCTAGAAATTGTCATCGGTTTGGCTCAAATACTCATTAAATATTCTCTACAGATTTGGACCTTTCTTATGTCGACAGAATCAAGAGTCCTACAAAGTGGGTCCATGCAGAGCCTTTGATTGATGTGTCTTTTATGTCTGTTCTTTTTTAAAAAAATTAAGATATAATTCAGAGCCATAAAATTCACCATTTTAAATTATGCAATTTAGTGGGTTTTTTTTTTTTAGCATAGTCACAAAGTTGTGCAACAATCACCACAATCTAAATCCAGAAAATGTTCATCACTCCAAAAATAAACTGTATTCATTAGCAGTTGCTGTTTATTTCTTCTCTCCCCAGCCCCTGGCAACCACTCATCTCCTTCCTATCTTTATAAATTTGCCTATTCTGGACATTTCATATAAATGCGGTCATATGATATGTGATCTTTTATGACCAACGTCTTTCATTAAGCGTAATGTTTTCAGGGCTCATTCATTTTGTAGCACATGATAAACTGAATGTTTGTGCCCGTCGCCCCGAATTCCTATGTCAAAGCCCTAATTCCCAATGTTTTGGCATTTGGAAATGGGACCTTTGGGAGGTAATCAGTGTTAAATGAGGTCATGAGGGTGGGGCCCTCATGATGGGATTAGTGCCCTTATGAGACACCAGAGAGCTTGCCCTCTCTCCTTGCTCACACAAGATCATGTGAGCACACAGCGAGAAGGCAGCCATCTGCAACCCAAAAGAAGAGTCCACACTACAAACCACCCACAGTGGCACCCCCATCTCAGATTTCCAGCCTCCAAAACTGTAAGAAAACGAATTTCTATTGTTGAAGCCACCCAATCTATGGTACTCTGTTACGGCAGCTGACGCAGACCAAGACAAAGCATCTATCGGTACTTCATTCTTTTCTTTTCTAAAGGTCAAACATTGTGTTCTCTTAATCTTTTTTCTTTTTTAATAAAGTTAAATGCTATAACAAAAATTCACAAGCCGCTTTCCTATCCACCCCCTCGACCCTCTCCCCTCCCCAGTCTTCAGCACTGACTCCCTTTCCTTCACCCCACTCACAGACACAAAGTGTCCAACTAAGAAAACAAAGCGGCTCTCAATACATGGAGACATGATGACGGGAGGAGGTGAACTGCGACCCCCTTCGAGGTTAAATCGAGCAAGTCTGTATTTTCTGGGTTCTGGTGGGTTTCCTTTCATTACCCCAACTGAAAAAAAAAAAAACTCCCTAGGCCAGACGTTTCAAAGCTGAAGCCCCCAAGCCCACCGAAAAATGCCTTGAAGATGTTGTCTGCATCAAAATCACCCATATCTGCACCCTCCCCATCCAGGTCCTGTCCGCCGTATTGGCTCATCAATGGATCAGAGAGGATGGTAAAAGCTTCTCCGACGTCCTTGAACTTTTTCTCCTCCTCCTCCTGCACTTCTCACTGGCTCCTCCGTGCCCATCCAGATGGTGCATCAAAGTCTGTTTCTGATACGCTTTCTCGATCTCGGCCTCTGAGGCTTTCATGTTCAGTCCCAGGATTTCATCGTAATCTTTCTTCTTTCTCTTCTTCAGTTCCAACTGTGCATTTTTAAGAGCTGTTTATGTTCTTATCCATCTAATGTGTTTTTTTTCATAGTCCTCCACTGCTTCTTCAGGCTGTTCTTTGTCCCCGAAACACTGAGCTCTTCTCAAGAAGGCTTTTACACACGTCACTATGGTGATGCAGTCTCCTGCTGCATTATCTAGTTTCTGAGCTTGGAATTAACTGTACCCTGATTACAGTAGAGTTTAGCATCTGTTTTCATACTGGTGGGGTCTATCCCCAGGGCTTCTGTGTACAGTTCATAAGCTGGCTTGTAATTTCCTTCTTTAAATGCTTTATTCCCATCTCCTTTCTTTGCTTTAAGTGCTTTGGCATTTCTGCAAGCAACACAGGTCTTCTCATGGTCAGAAGCCATCGTGAGAGCCTGTACCAAAAAAAAAAAAAAATGAACCGCCTTCTCAATACAATCTTCATAACAAAAGCAAAGACCTCAGACATCCAGAGCATCCACGTTGGTAGAAGACATCTGTAAAATGTGACTGGCCACAGACTGTACTTCTGGATAATGACCAGGCATTGGTAAATAATCTTCTTTGAGAATTTCGAAGCCGTGACAGTCAGGGGCAAATTCTAGAGCACGGTCCATGCGGAAAACCACATTCGAAAATCCCACTTCGCAAAGTCCATTTCTGCTATTTTTCTCATATCCTACGGCTGCATTAGCATCTTGCACGCCTGTCGTGACCGAGCATTTCTGTGATCCAGTTCTGGGGTTCTCTGGAAACTGTGGCACGCTGCCACCGGCCCGCCCTAAACATAGCCCACTCATGATGTCCCCAGAGGAAACTGCCATCCAACCTCACTGTGCATCTTCAAGAGCTTCCCAGAACCTCTGAGCATCATCAGAGTGGTCACTCGATTCCCATACTCGCTAGCATTTTTAGGACGTCTCTCTATGGCTTTTGTATAATAGTCATAAATCCTACTGTCATCTTTCTTGGCACAGTATGCGTTTTCTTGTTCCTTGAAAGATTCTGCTTCCCTCTTCACTTCTTTGTCACCCAGCAGCTCTGACTCGGTCACCACCATGACCACATTGCACTCCACGACAGCTGCCATCTTAACTGCCAGGACCAGCACCTCATTCCTTTATGTTGTCAAATAATATTTCATTGTGTAGATATACCACATGTTCTCTATCCATTCATTAGGTGATGGATATTTGGGTTGTTTTCATTTTTTAGCTATTACCAATAATACTGCTGTCGGTATCTTCATGTGGACATAAGTTTTTGATTCTCTGGGTATATGCCTAGGAATGAGGTTGCTGGGTCATATGGCAAATCTATGTTTAATTTTGTGAGGAACTGTCAGTCTGTTTTCTGAAGCATCTACACCATTTTATGTTCTCATCAGCAATGTTCTGATTTCTCCACAACCTCACCAACACTTGTTATTACTTGTCTCTTTTATCGTACTCCTCCTAGTGGGTGTGAGTGGCATCTGATTGTAGTTTCGATTTCCATCTTCCTGCT
>NW_006434825.1:16106039-16127060 GCF_000325575.1 Pteropus alecto
GCATCTTTTCATGTGCTTATAAGCCACTTGCATATCTTCTTTGGAGAAATAGCTATTCAAATCCTTTGTCCATTTTTTAAGTTGGTTTATCTTGTTATTTTTGAGCTATAAGAGTTCTTCATGGATGCTGGGTTCTAGACTCTTATCAGATATATGATTTGTAAACATTTTCTTCCATTTCGTGGGTTGTCTTTTTGCTTTGATAGCGTCCCTTGATGTACAAAAGTTTTTAAGTTTCATGAAGTCCAGTTTATTTATTTTTTCTTCTTTTTTGGTTACTGGTGCTTTTGGTATCATATCTAAGAAACCATTGTTCAACCCAAGGTTGCAAAGATTTACGCTTTTTTATTCTAAGAGTTTCATAGTTTTAGCTCTTATATTTAGGTCTTGGATCCATGTGGAGTTAATTTTCATACATGGTGTGAAGTAAGAGCCCAACTTCATTCTTTTGCATGAAAGATGGATGTCCAGCTGTCCCAGCACCATTTTTTGAAAAGACTATTCTTTCCCCCATTGAATGGTCTTGGCGCCCTCACTAAAAATCAGTTGACTATAGAGGCATGGACAGATATGGATTTATTTCTGGCCATTCAATTCTATTCCACTGATCTATATGTCTACCTTTATGTCAGCACCATATTGTCCTGATTTCTGTAGCTTTGTGGTAAGTTTTAAATTCTTAAGACTTTTTAATATATAATAATTTACTTTCCTTTTTTTTTGGTGTGTTGAAGAGGCTGGGTTGTTTGCCCTAGAGACTCCCACATTCTGGGTTTGGCTAATGACATCATTGGAATGTCATTTAACATATTTATCTCTGTATTTCTAATATTCAGATTGAAATGCTTCACTGGCCTCAGTTATAATTTTCCTAAGAGGGACTGCGTTACATCAGGAGGCACAGAATGTCTACCTGTCTTAATTTAGTAAGCTAACGTCACGTTCTTTCTCTCTGATCATCCATTATAAAGTTCTCCACCAAACTTTATCTTTCATCAGACACAGATGATTATAGCCTTGATCCAGTATTTCATTAAGTGGTGACTTTCTAACTCAATCTTTCCTCCTACATTTATTACTGTGATTCTTCTATAAAGTACACCTTTCCTTCATCCTCTGTTTTCTTATCTTAAAATCTGATCTGTGTAGAAAAAGCAGGATAAAAGTTTAGTTTTATCCCTTTACTTACTAGCTTTCAGAGGGTGTTCCTTAGCACCCTCTAAAAGTAATTAATGATGATTTTTGGTATCGCTTTGAATTCATTAATTTTTAAAATTTTTATATTTCGATCCATTGTAATCCAGTTACTTTTAAGTCAGGTTTATTAAGGTATAATTGAGGTACATTAAGGTTCACCCTCCTTAAGTGTCCAGTTTGATGAGTTACCATAAATATATACATTAACACCTTATTCAGGATACAGAACATTTCTATCAGCCCCAAAACTTCCCTTGTGTCCCCTCACAGTAATCCTCTTCCACGCCCCACACTTCTGGCGATCACTTATCTAATTTCTTTTCCTAGAGATTTTTTTTCCCCAGAATATTATATAAACAGAATCATATATTGCCATTTCTGTCCTGCCTTCTTTCACTTAGCAAATGCATAGGGATCCATCTATGCTGCTAAACGTATCAGCGGTCTGTTCCTTTCATTGCTGAGTCGTATCCCATTGCATCGGGGTTTTGGAAGTATGAATAAAGTTGCCACGTACATTTGCATACAGATCTTTCTGCGAACATATGTTTTTATTTCTCTTAGTCAATACCTAGGAGTAAGTCCGTGGCTCATACGATAGCTGGTGATTTAACAATAAGAAATTGCCAAGCTGTTTTCCAAAGTGGCTGTTTGTTATTCTTTTTGATATTCGAATTACTGCATCATCTGGCTAGTGGGAGCTCCTGCCAGTAGGTTCCTGCCCTATTACATGACTCCGGTAGTCTTCAGGAGCTTCCCTGCTTTCAGGCCTGATCGAAGGTTCCAGACTCATCTTGCCTCAGACTCAAAATCAGCTACTTCTCCAGGGAACCCTTTGAGTGGGAAACGGTCCCTATAAACCACAGCCTGAATACGAAGGGTTCTCATTACTACCCAGTTGTCAGTGTTTATAGGCCTTTTCAGGTGGACAGATCTAGGAAATTCATATTTGTTAGAAATAGAAAAATAAATCATTAGTTTGTAAGATAAATCATGAGAATGAGAAGGTTTTTAACTTCTTTAGATTGTTATTTGCATCTCTTTTGTCTTATGCTGAAAATCATGTTTCCTAATGACATGAGATAATTATTTTCTTTATCCTTCTACATATGTAGTTTCAAAATAGTAAGACCGATATGATAACTAAACAATAAGACGAGTCTGTACAGTTTAAAACTTTTCGTGGTTCTTTCTCTCTTAGGTCACACCCGCACTGGGAATGTACATCAAAAGATGATGTATTTCCATTGGTTTCTTATTCTTAGGGATTTTTCATTTTTATGTGTTTTAATTACATCAAGCACTTACATCATTCCAAAGTAAAAACTATAAAAGGTATGTTGAGAAAGGTCTAGTTTCCAGTTCCTATCTTTCATTTCCCCGTCTCATTTCCCCAACCTGATAAACATTTTTATTACTTTTTTAGTTATCCTTGCAATGTTATATTTTAAAACAGAAACAAATTTTTTATATTTCCTCTCTTTTTGCCTATAAAAAGTAACATAGTACACATATTATTTTGTACTTTGCCTTTTAAAAAATTTCTTAAAAATAAAACATGGATACATAACAGAACACAAATACATGGTTTAATGAGTTATTTTAAGACAATCACACCTTAAAAATACCACCCAATCAAGAAAAAGAACCTGGCCAGCCACTCCAGAAGACCCTCCACGAGCCCCATGCCAATCACAGCTCCCGCAAAAAAGCAAGCACCATCCTGACGGTTACAGCAATCACCCTGTTGGGTATCTTTCATTTTATCAATGAAGTGTGCATCCTTAGACACTGCAGTTTAGTTTTTAGCTTTGTCTATTTAAAAAATTTCATATATCTTTTAAGAATCTTTTCATCGATGGCATTTTCCCCTCCATCCCATTCTTTCCCTTACAATTCATCTGTTGAAGAACCCAGGGTATTTGCCCCGTAGAGTGTTCCCAGTCTAGGCTTTGCTGGTTGCACACTCATGGTACTTCGACATGTCCCTCTGTCCTCTCTATTTCTGCACATTGGCAGTTAGATCAGACTCAAGGTCAAATCCTATGTCCCAACTATAGGTGGAGCTGGGTTCTTTCAACAGGAAGCATGTAATGTCTGTTCTGCTATCTTTTCTGACTCTGGCAGCCACTGATGGTGAATGCCCAGATCCATGAACTCATCAAGTGTGCTGGTCCTACTCACCTTACTTTCTGATCATCTTTTCCCATGAGGCAAGCAGAAGCCATAGCAGACTAGAGTTTTGCCAAGATGTGAATATTGTGCTTTCCTCCCATATCTGACCTCTCTATGAAATGATAAATGCTCCAGGCCTGTGTGATTTGTTTCCAATTGCCTGCTTCTCAGAAAAGGGTTGGCTGGGTTCCAGACATGCACCGCCTTATAGCTTCTTCTCCTTGTAGTCGCCGTGAGAATTAACCCTCCCATTCTCCAAGAAAAGCCAAACTCAAAGCCACCTGAACAATTTTATCAAGTAAGACCAACGCCTGGGTCCACAGACCAAATGATTTCAGCAAGCAGTATGCTTCTGCCAGGGTGCCACACCTCCGTAATCAGTGTCACCACATCTGAGAGGCTTGGCACCCACACCAGATGCCTAGGGCATTTCCCAAGCTGGAGTATTGTCTCAGGTAAAACAGAACATGAAAACCTGCCCAGTGCTACAGATGACAGAACCACGAAACAGAAAGTTGGCTTACTCTACATTTCCTAATTTAGAGCCAGGCGTCTAGCACACTATTTGGGCCATATCTACATATATTGAGATATGTTTCTCTCTATTTACTCACCTTTTTACTTAAATTTATTTGTAGAGAAAACTTTACTACACTTTCATTAAGAGAAAAACAGTTCTCACTTGCCAAAATGAGAAGGTAACATCAAGGAAATCTAAATAACGTAATTAAATTCCAGTGAGATAGCTTTGCCTGCTGAAGGCTCTGAGCTAGGGACCTGTTGTCTTTTTGGAAAAGGAAGATTAGCATTAAAGAGGCATTAAAGTACATCAGCACCAGACTGTCTCTCTCCTGGAGCAGTTCTCAGCTGGGAGGTAGATTTCGCTCCCCAGGTGACATTTGGCAATGTCTAGACATATTTTTGTCTATCACAACTGGGGATGGAGGTGCTACTGGCATTTAGTGGGTAGAGGCCAGGGATTCTACCATGCACAGGACAGCTCCCCATAGCAAAGAATTTTCTGGCTCCAAATGTCAATAGTGCTGAGACACCATGTTTTAGAGAAGTAAGAAGGGTTGAAAAAGAATCGAAAAGTAATTTCCTCACTCTGGTATTTAATGTTATTTAATGCAGGATCCAGGTACCATGTAATACCATCCAACATCAGGCAGGGGTACATGACTTACACTTCGAGAAAACTGTCTAAACAACATGATATCATGGAACCAAGGGTGACATGAGCCACTGGTACTAAAAGAACATTATTGGAAGGCTGACCTCAGAGAAGTCCAGTACTAGCCATGCTTACAGTTAACATTTATTAAGCACCTACTGTGTGCAGGCACTGTGCTGGGAACTAGTAAGTTGTGATTCCAATGACAGGCACACAGGCCAGTCGGGGAGATAAAGAGGTAAAAAAAATGAATAGAAACAGTATTATAGGAGACCGAGTGCCACTAAAAGGAAGATGAGAAACCACTGGCCAGGGGACCAGGGGGTGGTGACTTGGGGGGTCAGAAGGCAGAAAAGGTTTCCCAGGAAAGGCGATGATTCTAGTTCTTAATCCTTCCGAGCAGCTCCCTCTAGTTGGAAGCAGGGCTAAGGCAAAAGCAATGCCTGGCTTCCGGCAGAGTGCATGGATCTACACCCCTTTAACACTGATTTGTAGCATGGACAAAGATCCATAAATATATCCAAAAATAATTTTTCAAAAAAGAAAGGAAAAGCTGTATGCCTAAAATATCCATTGCATCGCTATTTACACTTGAAAGAAAACTGGAAACAACATAAATGGGAAACCGCAGGAAAGCAATTAGTATAACCCAAGAATTCACTGCTATTTATCCAGTGCTGACCACGTGCCAACGGGTTTAAAATCAGTGTCACAAAATGATTATACCTTTTCTCCTTGTAGCAACTGTGAGAATTAACCCTCCCGTTCTCTGAGAAAATCTCGACTCAGAGAAGACAGGTGAAAGGAGTCTTTTCAACCAATGCTAAGGAAACTATTGAAAATTCTTATTAAAAAAAAAAATTAAGTGTAACCCTTACCTCACACCATAAATAACTTGAAATGGATTACGACTTAATTGTAAAACTTAAAACTATAAAAATTCTAGAAGAAAACCTTGGAGAAAATCTTTGTGGCTTTGAGTTAGGCAAAACGTTCTGAGCTATGATACCAAAAGCACAAACCATTAAAAAAATAATAAGTCTGGAAAAGTAGCAACAAGAACAAGCTAGAATAGCATTGTTGTCATAAGAGTTTTTCTTTTTATGGTTATCATCTACTTATGACCAGTGATATGGAAATCCTATTTATGGTAGCAATATAAAGTTTTCTTTTTAAATAAATACGGTTAGGTTTCTAAAATGTGAATGACCCTAAGGAAAAAACTGTGAAATTCTGACACCAAAAGATTATGTCAGGATCCACCGAGTTTCTGCATGTGGAAAGCCTGGAACATGAATGGGCATATGGTGCCCAGTAGCTTAGCACAGAAAGTTCTCATTTAATATATGGTTAATAGGTTCTTAGAAACTGCAACTTTAAGCGAAATGATGTATAATTAAACCAATTTTATTGTAGACTAATAGATACAAACAAGAGTTAAGTTCTTATGGCATATTTCTGGTCACAGAAAATCACTACACTTCTAAATAAAGACCCAACACACTTATAATATTAAACATTGAAATAAATATGAGCTATATATACATTTAAGAAAGATGAATAAAAATAAGTAAGATAATTGTTTTCCAACCTGCGTATTCCGGCTCAGGGTCTTGGGTGGCCGGAGCCTCTCCCAGCAGCTCAGGGCACAAGGCAGGACCTTACCCTGGACATGAGGGGCACACTCACACACACACCCACACTCACTTTTAATTTTGAATGATTTCCTTTATTGCTGTTGCTTTTTGCACAGTCAATAGAGATTTGTGAGGAAAAGACTTACTTGATTGTGAAAGAAAGAAAGAAAGAAAGAAACCCAATGTGCAATTAGTCACATGGGACACTTGAATGCTCTAAACAGCTTCTGCTTCAAGAAAGTGGCTGATGTCCTTGTGAGGAGTCTGACCTCCAACCTCTGACCTCCAACCTCTGACCTCCAATAAGCAAGGAGACTCAAGAGTGGAAGAACAGAGTGTCCATCTTAGTGCCACTCTTGGGAAAAAGGGACAGTGGACAAAAGGACTCCAGCAGACCTTTGTTCCTGAAAGCTGCCTTGGAGGACAGGAGGACAAGAAAACAAAACAAAGCAAAAAGGAAGGAGATAGAAGTCAGTAGCTGGAGGGTCTTTAGCGCGGAAACCTCTGCAGACAGTTAACCTCTCTATGCATCAAAGAAAACAACTGTCACCAAGAAAATAACCAAGTTCACAAGGACACAGAGCAGCCGGAATTCTCGCACACCGTCCTCGGGAGCATAAATCGGCACAATCATTCTGGAAAACCGTCTGGCAATTCTCATAAAGTTAAACACACATCTGACCTGGGACGCGGCAATTCCTAGTAGTTAATCTAGAAAAATCAAAATATACATCCACATACGGGTGAAGGGGGTCAAAAGGCACAAACTTCCAGTTATAAGATAAGTACATCCTGGGGATGCTATGTACAGCTTGGTGACTATAGTTAATAATATTGTATTTCATATCTGAAGGTTGCTGAGAGAGTAGATCTTAAAAGTCCTTATCACAAGAAAAAAAGATGTATGGTGATGGATGTTAACTGAACTTACTGTGGTGATCATTTTGCAATCTATACAAATATCGAATCATTATGTACTATACTTGAAACTAACATATTATATATGTCAATTATACCTCAATTAAAAAAATGTAAATACATATTTACATCCAAAAAAAAGAATGAACAAGAATGTGTATTGCTGCTATATTCATATTATGAATAACATGCAGTTCCAAAAACTGAAAACAATCCAAGTCTCCATCAATAGAAAAGTGGATATACAGACTATGGTATAATTGCACAATGAAATATTACCTAGCAAAAAAAGACAAACAACAACAACGAAAAAACCACTAATCCATGCAATGACATGGATGAATCTCAAAAACATTATTAAAAGCAAGATGCCAGATACAAACAGCATGAGCTATATAATTCCACTTATTTGAATGCAAGAACAGGTAAAAAATTAATCTATGGTGACAGAAATCAGAACAGTGGTTGTCTGAGGTGGGTGGCAGTGACAAGAACTGAGTGTAGAGGGGCATGAGGGAACTTTCCAGGATGATGGAAATGTCCTCGCTTTTGATTTGGGCGGCTTTCACGTGGGTACACACGATTGTCAAAAACTGTCGGTATTGGGATGAATAGTGTCCCCCCAAAGTTCACGTCCACCCAGAATCTCAGAATGTGACCTTATTTGCAAATAGAGTCTTTGCAGATGTAATTAGTTAAATTAGAGTGAGGTCATAGCAGATGACTGGTGTCCTTATGAGAAAATAGAGACACGCAGGGAGAACACCACGTGGTGATGGGATGACATGTCCACGAGCAAGGAAAAAAAAGAATGCCGGGAAATGCATGCGGCCACCAGAAGCCAGGAAGAGGCAATGAAAGATCCTCCCCCAGAGACGTCCACGAGGTCATGGCCCTGCTGACACCTTCATTTTGGATTTTCAGGCTCCAGACTTGGGAGAGAATACGTCTGTTCTTTTGAGCCCCCAAATTTGTGGTATTTTGTTACAGTAACCCTAGAAAACGAATATACCATCCAATGGAACATTTAAGGTCTGTGCATGTTAAGTAAATTATACTCTGATTTTAAATGTTGAAAATAGTTCATTCGAAACAGCAAGCTAATGACGGAGCCTCCACCCTGGCTCCTGCTTCACCAGATTAGAATGTCTGAAGGAGAGCCAACCCAATGCGGTTCAGAACTCACACTTAGTGGGATGACCCATGCACTGCCCAGGGGACCCTACCCAGTGGCTCTCCTTCATGTTCATCCACCATGCAAAGTTGTTCTCTCTGCAAAAACGCCCCCTACATTGTCTGAAACACAAATACTATAGGACTATGGGCATAACTACCCAAGAGAGCCACCTTGCCAATGCCCCATTCAAAAGCAAACCGGCTCATTTCTGAGGGAGCTCCGAGCCTCAGAATTACAGACCACAGAAAAGTCTGGTTAGGGGCCAGACTTGCTCACAAATTTACTATCTGACATGTCAGCCATGAGGAATCTTCAGCTCCATTCCTTTGCTTTCCATAGCCTAGACACTTGCAAAAAATCAGTTTTCTAATTTCATTATTTTGCTTCATTTTAGAAGCTCCTGACCCCAGGAACTTGCTAGCACTTGTCTAAGCATACCTTGCAGCTATCTGCATGAGGTTTAGGGTCAATGAAGGTCAGAAAGGTCACTGAATGCAGAGACCAACTGGCCCTATCCCCACTAGGGTCCCCCACACTTATGGGGTGCTTCAATATGCCAAGGAACTTGCCATTAACTGACTGAATCCTCACAGTGAGGTGAGAGGTAGGAACTATGACTATCTTCACTTTCTGGTGAGGAAAATGAGGGCCAGAGAGGTGACGAAACTTACCTGAGGTCACACAAGCCGTAAACCACAGAGTAGAGGTCTGAGCCCAGACAAACCAGAGCAGATGCTATTGTCCTAACCACTGGGCAGAACTGCCAAGTGCATGCCTCTTCTATGGATTGGTCACTGCGTTCCCCTGTGACCAAGAACCCAAAGGGTTTTCTTTGTTACAGATCCAGACCCTTTTCTTTTTCCCCCTTATTGAGAAACATTAGGGCGGTGCATTTCAAGTTTAGTTTTAATAATAGCCCAGAGTCTCTAAAAATCTATTGGGACATCCTCCAAGGCACTGTATAAACAAAACCAAGGATCACAGGATAAAGATTGTTTGGTTTTGTTTTGGGTTTGGGGGTATGTTTTGTTCTGAATTGAAAAGTTAACAAAAACAAGAGAGCTCAACTGAAAAAGGCTGAAACCAGAATCATACCGTTTTTTCTAACTCAGTGGCAAACCCAGGTTTCTACTGTCTATTACACCAGGAAGGACTTTGGAGCTAAGTTTCCCAGAAGACAATCAAACCAACAGTTCCTCACGTCAGGAAAGGAAACCTCAGCTCTTATGTACAGACTCTGTACATGCCCGTAGACCCTCTCCAGAGGAGTCCACCGCAGCTATTGGTTCAGAGAAGCTTCTCCAGTAGGATGGGTGGCACAGCACATTAAAAGGACAAAGGGAACTCATTCCAGGAATGCAAGGATGATGTGCTATAACATATAATAGACAAAATCCAACATCCTTTCCTTAAAAAAAAAAAAAGAAATCCATTAAAGAAGAAACCAATGGATAATTCTTTAACATGATAAGATATGTTGCTTAACCGGAAAACATCAGAAGCATTCCCGCTAAAGTCGGGAATGATACACACGTGCCTGGTATCATTGTACAGGAGGTACTAGCCAATGCAATTAGAGAAGCGAAATAACTTAGAGATATAGGAATTGGATAGGGGGAATGCATGGTGACTATGGTTAACAATACTGTATTGTATATTTGAAAGTCACTGAGAGTAAATCTTAAAAGTTCTCATCATAAGAAAAAATATTTATAACTGCATGGTGATGGATATTAACTAAATTTATAGTGATGATCATTTCACAATATAAACATATATAAAATCGTTATATAAGTATATATATGTAGTATACCTATCTATGTCAATTATATCTCAATAAAAATTTAAAAATGGATGAGAGGAGGTAGAATTATTTCCATTTATAGATAATATGATTATAAACCTTGAACATCCAAGAGAATCAACTAAGAAACAACTACAAACAATAGCCAGTTATAAGACTCCACAAAAAAAAGATAAAATATCTGAGTAAACTTATGAAAAAATATGCAAGCTATATACTAAAAAATTGTAAATAATACTGAAGGACACGGAAGACCTAAACAAATGGAAAGACATAGTATGTTCCTAGATAGAAAGATTCAACATTATAAATATGTCCATTCTCTGAAGTTAATGTGTAAATTTAGAGCAATCCCAATAAATTTCACAGAAGAGGATATTTAAATGATATATATGTATACATATACATATATCTAAATGCTGAACTTAGTTATTAGAGAAGTAAGAACTAAAAGCACAATTAATTACCACTACATACACACCAGAATTAATAAAATTAAAAAGATCAACAAAACCAAGTGTTGCAAGAATGGACAATAACTGGAATTTTCAGACTCTACTGGAAGGAGGGCAAATTGTTACTCATCTACTTGGAAAAGAGTTTGGCAGTTTTTTCTGAAGTTGAACATATGCATATCCCATGGCCCAGAAATTCCTCTTGTTAAGTAAATATCCAACAGAAATGTGTATATACGAACACAAAAACTACGTGCGATAGCCGAAAACTGAGAACTTCAATGGACATCAAAAGGAGAATGGGTAAATTTCACAAATATAATGTTGAGCAAAAGAAGCCAGATCCAAAAACATCCATATATATAAAAGTAAAAATAAAAACAGCAAAAGCAATCTAGGACATAAGAAACCAGGGTGATGATTATCTGGCAGAAGGGGCTAAGGGAGTAACTGTTTGGGTGTCTGAGGGTTTGGCTCCTGTTCCAGATATGGTTAATAGTTTACTCTGTGTTCACTTTGTGATAACTCATTAACTTGTATACAATTTATTGGCTTTCCTGTATGTGTGTTATACTTCAACTTTTATTCAAGCGATTCCGATAAAAACACCAACACGTGTGTGTGTGCTTAGATTTTTAGATTTTAAAGTTCAAACAGAAAAATGAAGAAACAAGAATAGACTGGAATAGGTTTAAAAATAAGAAAGCAGCACTTCCGCATATTAAAACATACTTTTAAATATTGTAAAGCTTAGTAAGCAAAACAGTGGGAACGTGAATGAACATGAATAGCCAGAGGAACCGATAAAAAAGAATAACAAGTTCTGAAATAAGCCTACATACATATGAGAAAAAAGCTTGTGATAAGCAGCTTCTCAATTCATCAGGGAAAAGATAACCATCGGGGAGGGGGGACAGTTAGATCTGTACCTCATTGGATCAGGATAAATTTCAAATGGATCAAAATTTGAACATAAAATAACAGAAGAAGAAAAAGGACAGGTCCTATTATCTTGAAGTGGGAAAGACCTTTGTCTCTATGATTCAATATTCAGAAGCCATAAAAGAAATGATGGATAAATTTGACTGCATAAAAATAAAACCTGTGTATATAAAACAAACAAACCACCAACAAAATAAAAGAAAAACACTAAACTGGATGCGATTTATATCAAAGGCAAAAGGCTAATCTCCCTAATAAATAAACGGCTCCCAGAAATAAAAATGAAAAAAGCAACAAACCAATTTTTAAAATAAGCAAAGAATATATTTAAGACAGTCATAGAAAAAGAAAGAGAAACAGTCTCTTTAAACATATTATAAGTTTAAAAGCTTTCACAACAAATTTAAATTAAGACTCGGTTGAGTCACTGTTTCTCACCTATCAGATCGGTAAAAATCGAGTTATGTGACAATTTTAATGCATTGGCAATGATGTGGGAAAATAGTAACTTCTCATCCAGAACTGGTGGAGGTGTAAATTGGTAACGAACCCCAGAAAGGGCAAGTTGGCGATCTCTCTCAAAATTACACATGCGGTACTTAGCAATCCCATTTCTGGGAATTTATCATACATATATAATATACACTTGCAAAATGCCACAGGTACAGTGTCTGTGACAGCGGATCAGAAACAACATGAATGTTCGCCACGCAATAAAATAGCATGATATATTCATGATAATAGCATGAAACAAGCCAGGCACAAAAGAGCGTGTATTTGGTTTTGTAAAATGTGTTCAGCAGAGGTGGCAAAGCATTATATATATATATGCTCGTACGTGCATAGCAACCCCGTATTAGAATAATTCACACTGAAGTGCGAAAGATTGGCAATTTAGAATCTCCCAGAAATGGTGCAGCCTTAAAAGAAGATGCTTGTTAACCCGAACATATCTGTAATTTGACAGACTTTTTGTCAGGGTGATAAAGTGAACTGGAAAAATGCATATAATGCAAGTCCAGAGATTTGGGGGGGTCACGAGGGGATCCATACATCAGGAGATTCCTCAGCTTTCCCAAGGATTGGCTTTAATTAGATTATACCCAATAAACTAAAAACCGTTGCCTGGGAGAGGAGGGGGCTGGTGAGTAATGAACTAGGAGTAAAAGAAAGACTTTCACTCTCGTTCTTTCTTACATGAGGTTCAAACCATATGAATGTATTATCTATCGAAACATTAATCAGCAAAAGAGAAGAGCTGAAGTAACAGCTCCTCAGCCTGGATCAAGACCCAAAAGATCTACCCCAGCTCTTGTTCCACGAGTCTCTGCCACTTATTAAAAGGCAAAGTTAAATATTTACAGGGAGTTTTATCACCCCATAACAGGTCACCGACTGCCAAAAACATCTAACGTCAGAATTGCTATGCGAGACACTGTGAGATAGAAAGACCTTGGGCAATTCGCTTAAGCGCCCTGAAACATCAGTTACCTCTTTGGCAGAGCAAAGGGCAAAACATCACAGAATTGCTGTGAGGTGCCGGTCTGTGAGTTTCAGGAAGCCACAAAGCAGAGCCGAACAAGCTCTTCATGCAACAGCTGCTGCACAGCTGAGCCTGGGCTAGAATCGATATCAGACCCGAGCTTCAGGGCTTCTCAAAGGTCAGTGTTGCTGACCAATCACCTGGAGAAGCTGTTTAATCACAGGCTTCCAAGCCCTGCCTTTGGCCACGAGAGTGAGTAGGTCTGGAGCCCATGAACTTACATTTCTAACAAGCTGCTTCTCCCAGGTAATGCTGATAAGCTGGTTTAAGGACCACATTTGAGGAGTCTGGTCCAGGGCAGGCTCCTCACACTGTGATGTGGGTACAAATGGCCTGGGAATCTTGCTAAAATACAGATTCTGACTCAGGAGGTCTGAGGTGGGGCCTGGGACCCTGCATTTACAAAGAGCTCTTACGTGTGGTCTGTAGATAAGGAAATTGTGCCTGGGAAAAAGTAAATGACTTGCCCAAGGCCACTTGGATGGCAAGGCCTCTTCCAGGGTGGCTGCTATTCCTCAGAAGTACCTCCACCCACTGTCCCCAAACTTATGCCACAAAACTTCCTGAGCCAATAAGTGATGCCAACCCTTTAGAAAATGGCATGGACATTTACTAAATCATACAGAGTCCTCTAGTCTTCCAAGAAATAAGCAACTTATCAGGAAGTTTAGCTCAAACCACCAGGATGTTCTTTTTAAAAAAATGCACTTTTGGCAAAATTATTTCTTTAGTTTAGAGTCATCTTCCCCTCCAATGAGTCACACCTTTGACAGGCCCTGCTGTGGAAACCTGCAGAAGACACAGCGTTTCTCAACACGTGTAGTCTGATTACGGGGAGTGGAGGGTGAGGAGAAGCAGAAATGAGGGCGGGGAAGCCAGTCCTTGGAAAAGCTGAGGAATCTCCTGGTGTCTGGCTCCCTCATGACCTCAAAAGCAGAATCACACTGTATGCATTTTCCCAACTCATTTTATCATCCTGACAAAAAGTTCATCGAATTAAAAAATTTATTTGGATTAACAAGCATCTTCTTTTCAAAATGCATTATCTCTGAGCTGCCAATCTTCCACACTTGAGCGTGAATTATTCCAGTACAGAGGGAAGGGAGTAGAGTTCCAGATACAAGGTCTCTGGAGTAGTAATGGCAGAGAGGGACCTTACCTGAGATGAGGCTTGATCTGGGAGCACAGTTGCTGGTAACCACAGCTGCGACCTTGGTGTCTGCACCACACTTACCAGCAAGCAGGCCCCACCCCCATGCCTGTAGGCTGTGATTTGTGGGCCTGGCTCTGCCACTAATTTGCTGGGTGACTGAGTAAATCACATAGTTTTAGAAACTTTCAGAGCTAGAAGGAACGACCCTCTGATCCCAGAACCCCAATTTCTAAGCCAAAGAACACATGGCCCCTAATGGCCTGTCTGAGAGTGGCTTCCCCAGAAGCAGAGCCTGAGACAGGGGTTTAGTTTTGCATGAGTTATTCAGGGCATGCTCTTGGGAGAAATCTGTGAGGGAGGGATGGGAGCAGGACAGGGAAGGGCAAGTCTCAGAGGCTCTGAAGCATTTTTAAATAACACCGCAGTCTTCCCACCCCGGGGCAAAGAGGCTGGGCTTTCTTTCCATTGACTTAGTCACCAGCCCCCCGGGTGAGGGGTGAAGTAGGGTAACCTCCCAAGTATTTCTGGCAAAGGTCTGCTGTTTGTGGCAGTACCTCCCACCCCCACAGCGGCCAGGAAATGGGTACACAGTGGGTAAAAGGGATTTGGTGGGCACTAACTCTTCCTTCCAGTTCTGAGAGCCCCTCAAATATATTTCTAAACAAGAGGCACCCAAAAGACCGACGGCGAGGGAAGAATAAAATTCCATTCTTTGTTTCCAGAAGAATCTTGGAATCTGCATTTAAAATAAATCCTAACTTCTCCCCGTGACTTACTGGCAGGCTGACTCCTCCCCCAGCTCCTCCCACCGTCCTGGCACTGACGGCACAGCCACAGGTCACACTGACTCCTCCTTAAGGACTTTGCCTGTTCCCTCTGCCAAGAAAGTTCCACCCCAGATTTTTGCCCAGCCGGCTCCTTCTTGGCAACTCAGACATCACCTGCATGGAGAGGCCTTCTCTGACCATCCCAGGTCACTGCATGTTATACTCTGTGGCACTTCTGCATAGCACTGGCCACTCTGACATTATCTTGACTGCGTTCACTTGTGCGTTGTCTCCCCACAAGAATGGCCTCCAGTGGACAGAGCCGTGTTCTGGCCTCATCACTGTATCCCCAAGCCAGGTGCTGGCTCGGCACACAGGAGACCACAACATCTGTAAACAACATCTGAATGAATGAGTTGGACATTTGGGCCAGATAGTTAAGGGCCAACAGAGAAGGGGAACTCGGTCAGCTAAACACTCTGCACCTTAGAAGCTGGAGGAAAAGCAGGCCCAAGGCAAGATAGGGAAGGAGAGAATCCACCATGTTTCCTTGGCTACTTTGATTCCTCCCTCTCCTCTCCCAGCTCCCTCTCTCAGCTCCTCCCCTCAACATGGAGCCAAGAGTTAGTTAGCATCCGTCCCGGGATGTCCGTCACCCTCTGGAAGAGTGCAAACCTCTCCGAACAACCAGGCGCATCTGGGCTCCAACTCTAGCTCTAGTTCTGAGCCTCCCCTCCCCACTGGGACCTGAGTGAGGCACAGTGACCATGCCTGTCTCAGAGGGAGCTCCACTCAAACGCGCACCACTGCAAATTTCACCTAGGCAGGGTAAATTCCAGCCCCTGCGCTGCATTTCTGCCCCTGGCCACCTCTGTGGCTCCTCAAGCTCCAGGTCAGCTTCCACGGCCACCGGCTCTGGGCACCTGTGAGATGCCCGCACGTTACCCAGCATTTCCCACCTGCCACGCACTTGCTAGCTCACCTGCTCAGTGAAACCGATTTATCATCAGTATCCCACAACTCGCTGTCTCATTATCTCCACTTTACAAGTGAGGAGACAAGGCTGAGAGATTGAGCCACTGACCAAAGTTCACACGGCTAATGAGTGGGGCATCTGCGTTGAAACCCCCGCCCGTTGGATGCTTCCATCTCTTTAAGTGGTTTGTCACCAGGGGCTCGTTGAATACAGCAGTCCTGGGAGGAAGGAGCATTCGTTACCTTCATTTCTAGGCAGGGAACCCCTCATGGGGCATGCAGACAGGCCAAAGTCGGTGCTTCGTTTCGCCGATGTGGAGTCTGAGGCTCCAGGAGACACAAGGGCCACGCGCTGAGCCCACAGAGGGGCCGGGCGTCTCCCCTGCAAGACAGCGGGAGAGCAGAGGCCACCTCACCGCACACGCTGTTGGCCAGAGGCTCACCTGGGGTGGCTCACCTGGGGTGGCTCACCTAGGATGGCTCACTTGGGGCAGCTCACCTGGGGCAGCTCACCTGGAGCTTCACCTGGGCAGGCCCAGGCTGCTGTGTCTGGAGGCCCTCGCTCTTCCCGCCCTTGCCCTTTGCCCTCTCCCTCCCTCTATCTGAATGGCAGAGCCCAAGGCCCAGTCTCTTTGTGGGGCAGGACCCAGGATGCTCCAGAGGAAGTTGGACCCCCACGTCCTAATCTAATCACCTAATCTAATCACGTGCCGTACTAGGAATGAAGGGTTGGCTTTATTTAAAAATAAATTACTGTAAATTCCCCCCACATTAGCAAATGGAAAAAGAAAAACCTATGATCACCTGAATAGATGTAAAGGATTCTGTGCCCTTTGCATCCACTCGCAATAAAAACTGTCAGCCAATCATGAATAGAAAATCTTCTCTCTCAGAAGCTAAGCAGGGTGGGGCCTGGTTACTTGGATGGGAGACCACCTAGGAAGACCACATGCTGTAGGCGTAAAAAATAAAAAAAATAAGATACTGTAAACTAATAAGGTCCTTGAAATCTGTGAGGTCAACCAAGGGTTGCCTCGCCTAAAAAAAAGAAAAAGAAAGAAAGAAAGAGAGAGAGAGAGAGAGAGAAAGAGAGAGAGAGAGAAAGAAAGAAAGAAAGAAAATCTTCTCAACTTGGAAAACAGCATCTGTGAGCAGCTTACAACTAAATGGTAAACAACTGAATGCTTCCCCTCCAGAACTGGGAACCAGATGAACTAATAAACGAGATCAGCAAGGTGGCAGGACACAAGATCAGTGCAGAAAAACCCACTATATTTCTACTTACTATCACCAAAAGCAGGAAACAACTTAAATATCCATCAGCAGGTGAATGGATGAAATTACGGCAGATTCATATAATGGAACACTTTGTGAGGGAAAGAATGAATTACTGATACACATAACGACACGGGCGAAGCTCAAAATAATTATGTAGAGTGAAAAAAAACCCAGATTCCCAAAAGAAAGAGTACATATTGTGTAATTCCATTTATTTAAAACTCTAGAAAATCCAAACTAATCTATGGGAACAGAAAGCAGACCAGTGGCTGTGTGAGGAGTCGGGGGGAGGGAGGGATTTCAAAGGGCTCGGGAAACTCTCGGCAGTGATCAAGAGAGTCATCTTCTGGGTTCTAGTATATATATTCAAAAATTGAGCAAATTGTGTCCTTTCGAACAGTTTATTGCATGTCCATGTTACCTCAATAAGCTGTTCTTTAAAAATCGCATATACAGTGAGGTACTTAGAACAGGCAGATTCTAGGGACAGAAAGGAGAACAGAAATTGCCAGGGGCTGGTGTGAGGGGCAAGGGGCTTGTTTAATGGGTAGAGTTTGTGTTTAAGATACTGAATAAGTTCTGGAAATAGATGGTGGTGATGATCACACAACATTGTAAATTGTGCTTAGTGGCACTGAAGTGGACACTTACAATGTTTAAAGTGGTCATTTTCATGTGATGTATATTTTACCACAATAAAAAGTAAAAATAACTCAAAAGTAGTGCATATGAGTGGACATTTGCATTGGAGGGGAAAGAGGAGGATTTTCTGCCTTTCTCAGACTCCTAAGGGGTGTCAGTCCTCAAAGGTCAGGAACAGCCCTTCTCCCATAAGACAGACAGCCATATGACAGACAGCCATCTTCCTATAGGACAAGACCCTAGTGATCCTTTGCTCCAAGGACCCAGGATTGCCCGGGTCAGGCCCCCGCCCAGCAGCCCGCCCCTCCTAATGGCCGAAGGGTCTTTATCCCTTTGCACCTGCTGTTCCCTGAGCAGAATGCCCTTCCCCATTCACCTGCCCACCGAATTCTCCCTCCCGTTACCTCCCCTTCCCCTAACTCCATTCCCCAAACCCCCGAGACTCTCCCACAAGCCGCCCCGGACACACAGAAGGCTGCCAGTCCCACTGGCTCCAGCCGCCTCCTCTCCAAGGGAGCCGTCCCTTTGTGCCCCCAGGCCCTCGGGGCCCCTTCTCCTCTGCCCTGACTCCAGTGTCCTGCACATCTACCCGCTGTCTCCACTCAGGCTGGGAGCTCCTTAAAGTCCCGGACTTCCCCAAACGCCCTCTGTCCCCGGCTTTCACAGCTGATCAACGCTGGCTTTGGGCTGGACCAGTCCACCACCCCCTCTTTTTCTTTTCTTTTTTTTTTTACCAATTCAAGAATGTCCCTCGTGAAGAACACTGGGGGAAATGGAATTCTCGGCAAACAGAGCAGCTTTATTTCTAATGTTTTGGCTCACAGAGGATGGACTGGGGGCGCGAGCTGGCCGGTGCTGGAAAACCTGGCTTGGCTTCTCCTTACTGTCTTGGGACCTAGAGAGCAAATCGGCTTCTTTCTCTGGGCCTCACTTGACCCATCTGAAAAATGGAGCTTGAGAAACTCCTCTCCAAACTGGGTGCCAAGGGAGGAGTGGTGAGGGGGTTGTTTACAGTTGTCCACTCCGTGGGGAGCATCCTGGTCACACAAGGCCCATTTTCCTGCACAGGTCTGGTCTCACACTTGTTGAATTTGGGTTCAAGCTCTTCCAAGGGTGCTGGTGGGGACGCAAGCCCTACAAGCTCTTTGTCCTAGTTCACCGTCAGATTTGTTCCGCTGCACCTTCCAAAAGCAATAGGAACAGGTCCTTCATAACTGTAAGTAAACAATCACTCATTAATAGTTTCACATGGCTCTCCCCTGCTGGGCTGCAGGCCCCACCGAATTCCTGGCTCAGTGCCTATCAGGAGAATTCAATCTCTGTGTTAACTAATTAGCAAAGGAGGCCACAGTAGAGCACTGGGGGAACTTTTCTGCTAACTGGCATCAGTGCCACAGCTAAGGAGGAATAAGACGCAGCTCCCTCTCCCTGACCCACTTGGAAATGGAAGGTCTGGGGGCCCGGGACAGGGGTGGGGGATAGGGTTAGTCGCAGGCTTCTTCCTCAGGCCACACCCCTCTCCCGTGCTCACACGCACCCAGTCTGACCCAGGCCTGGCCCTGGTTCCACCACGACCCCAACTCCTGCCACGCCACCTGTCCAAGAACACGACACTTCTTAAACAGGTCAAGAAGTCTCAACATCAGAGTTAAACTCTGTCCCACGTGCATTTGGAGAGCCCGGCACACAAAGATGAAAAGCGGCAACCCCAGCCTGCAGCCGCTGACACTGCGGGGGAGGCCTGGTCACAGGGCGAGCTGGCGAGGTGCCTCCGAGAGTGGCACAGAAAGGACAGGAGACGGGGAAGGGGCAGAGGGCTTCCCGGAGCAGGAACCTAAAGAGGCCTCTTCCGCCCTTCTAACAAATGAGAAACAGCTCGATGTCCCTCACAAGGGGACCCAGCCTGGGCAAGGAGGATTGTTCCAGAACCTCCAGAAATAGTTGTTACCAGAGTTGGTGGTCCACAGGCTGGCAGTCAGGCCCACGGCCCCTCAGCCGGAAGGCGTGGGGGGCGAGCAAGCTCAGGTTCCAGCCGCCCCCGGCCTCCTTCCTCATCACCCGGCCCCCCAGCCTTTCCCAGGGTGGGCCTCGAACTCAAAGGCTGAAGGAACTCCAGCTGAAATCACAATAGTATTGAGCGCATTCCCTGTGCTATACATTACAGGCCTGTGGCTTATTTATTTTATAACTAAAAGTGTGTACCTCTTCACTCCATTCACCTTTTTTCCAGTTCCACCTGCTGCCCTTCCTTCTGGCAACCATCGATTCGTTCTCTGTATCTATGAGTCTGTTTCCGTTTTTGTTGGTTTTGTTTTGTTTTGTTTTTTAGATTCTACATATAAGTGAAAGTATACAGTATTTGTCTTTCTCTGACTTATTTCACTTAGCATAATACCCTCCAGGTCCACCCATGTTGTCACAAATGGCAAGATTTCGTTCTTTTTTATGGCTGAGTAATATTCCATTGTATATACGTATCACATCTTTATTTGTCTATTGTGGGACGCCTCGGTGGCTTCCATATCTTGGCTATTGTAAATGATGCTTCAAAGAACATAGGGGTGCGTCGATCTTTTCAAATTAGTGTGTCTGGGCTCTTCAGATAAATGCTCAGAAGTCGAATTGTTGGGTCATATGGTAACTCTGTTCTTAATTTTTTGAGGAACCTCCATGCTGTTTTCCATAGTGGCTACACCCTGAGATTTACAATCTCACCAACAATTCACAATGGTTCCTTTTTCTCCATATTCTCATCAACACTGGTTGTTTGCTTTTTTTGTTTTTTATTCTGACAGGTATAAGCTAATATCTCATTGTAGTCTTGATTTGCATGTCCCTGACAATCAGTGATGTCGAGCATCTTTTCAGGTGTCTGTTGGCCACCTGTATGTCCTCATTGGAGAAATGCCTATTCAAATCCTCTGACCATTTTTTAATCGGGTTGTTTATTTTTTTGATTTGAGTTGTATGAGCTCTTTATATATTTCGGATATGAATCCCTTGTTGGATGTTTTGTTTGCAAATATCTTCTCCCATTCAGTAGGTTGCTTTTCATTTTGTTGATGGCTTCCTTCACTGTGAAAATGTCTGTTGTTTTAAGTCACCCACAGCAGTCCTAGAAAACGAACAGAACGCTGTTCTGCGCTTTGCTGTTCTCAATCTATCTAGAAGACGGTAACACTCT
>NW_006434825.1:16127099-16195701 GCF_000325575.1 Pteropus alecto
CTTTTTTTTCGCTACTAAGTATTCCACTGTGTATGAATAATCTACCATTGATGAACATTTATGTTTCCAATCTTTAACTTCTACACATAATATTGCAATGACTGTCTTTGGATAGACAACTTTGTGGCCCCTAGGAAATTCACATGCCAAAGCAGAGTTACCGAATGGAGGACTAGGTACGCTGGGTATATTTATATATTTGAAAGCTATTGCAAAAGGACCCTCCAAAGAGATCAGACACTTTACATTCTTAGAAGCAACGTATAAGAGTTTTTCACTGGATCGCTTGTTTGTTTTTAATTGTCTTTGTTATTTTTCATGTTCTGAACCAATGCAAGTTTGTTGTCACGAGTGAAACAACACAATACCAAGATAATCTGTATTTGTGTCACTGTGTCTCTCCTCTTATAAGGACATCAGAAGCTGACACCTCCCTTTCCCATTTCCTTCCCTTTCACGCTTTTATGATATTACTGGTGCCAACACCTGTTCATCTATCTCCCTTTCCCATTTCCTTCCCTTTCATGCTTTTCTTTATGATATTACTGGTGCCAACACCTGTTCATCTACACCTGCCTCCTTGCTTACACTAAAATGTGCAGATATGTACATATAGAGGAAGTTTGCTTTTTTGTCTGAATAAAACTGAATCATCAGATTCATAAACTTGTTTTCCCCTACTTTACAGTGGGCATATCTGTAGGTTAGTACTCTAATTTTTTTATCATGCACACACACACACACACACAGATATCCTCCTCCATAAATGGCATCGTAGCAGGCATACGGAGGGTTGACTGTTATAGATATTTTCAGTGCAATCCTGTTGCCCTCAAATCTCTATTTTTTTTCTCTCCTATTCCTTCTCCTTTCTCCTTTCCGACACAAGTAGCCCCACACAAGTACCTCTGATGGGCAGCCTTCGCTACCTTTTTTCATATTCACATATCTATGTAGAAATACAAACATGTATGCAAGTGTGGGACTTGGGGTCAAGTTTTGCTTTCTTTGGGGTCGTTTTGCAAAAATGGACCCATCTCCATTTCTCACTTTTCTCACTCCAGAAGAAAATCCTTCGTGGAAATGCTTCCAAGTTTTTTAATAGTTGCATAATATTCCCTGGCCAAGGGACTTTTACTTTGTTTCTAGTTGTCGTGATGGTGGCTTTTTTGTTTTGTTTTGTTTTGTTTTGTTTGTGAATAATGTTACAGTAAACATCTGGGGACATGTCACAATGTCACTGTGAATAATGTTACAGTAAACATCTGGGGACATTTACCCTCTCCCTTTCTCTTTCTGTTCTTGCTGCTGACTCCCTCATGGTAGCGGGTTTCCTCAGGCCTTTTGTAATTGGATTGTCTACTCAGGTCTGACAGGCATCCTGCTGGCTGCCTGAGCAGGCGCGGCTGAAGGTGTGTGCCGCCAGAGAAGTTGAGCTATTGCTTCTGCCAGGTGTCCCAAGGAGTTATCAGTCGGAAGCCACATTTTTTTTTTTTTGAATTGTGGTAAAATATACATAAAATATACCATCTTAACCACTTTTAGTGCTTTCACCTGGTAATGCAACCAATTGAACTCTTTTCACCTTGGAAAACTCCAAACCCATAAAACAAATCCCCGTTTCCTGCTCCCCTCTGACAACCACCATTCTACTTTCTGTCTCTGAATTTTCCAGCCAGGAAAAGCTTTTATGTTTATTTCCTGGCCTGGAGACTCTAAGATCACATGAGTAGTGTAAATTCAATCCCAGATCCAAAAGAAGGCAGATATTAGGATACAAATTTCTCTAAAGAGGCCTTCCTCTTCCCCAACGAGACCCAGGCCAGGTTAGAAAAGCTTTCTTCTCCTCTGCCTTTGCTGGTGCGTGCATTTTTTTCCAGCCTAACTTATACTGGTTTAAACCTTCAAGGGTCCCCCTCAGTTCCACCTCTCTGCTTCATTTAGGCTCAAAACTTTGTCCTTTGTCCCTTGTCCCTGTGGCTATGCAAACAAAGTGCCTGGGTGATGGAGACCAGGGAAGGGCCCTCAGGGCAGGCAAAGCAGCCTGGCTCCCTCCCCAGACAGGTCTCACTTCCTTGCCCAGGGCTATCTTTATTTCCATGCAGCTCGGCGATGCATAAAAAGTGTGCAGATGGTTTTGTACCCTAAGTTTCTGGATGTTTTATAGAGCTTTCCCCCAAAACTATCAAATCTTCCTTCTTGCTAAAAAAGGATGTCTCTTACATTTCTTTTTCCTTGCATCAGTTTTTAGCCTTAACTTTTCATGGGCTCCTGTCTTATTTTGCCAATAGAACTAGAGCCCTGGTATTCACTGGGCATGGATGGCCCCAGTGGACGTAAAGAAGACGCTCGGTGGAGACTAGAATGATAGAAAAACAGCAGAGCTCCCAGTGAGGGCTGCGGGATGACCACGAAGATGACGCTGTCTCTGTTTCAGGGATGTTTGGGGCCCATAAAACTTAGGTTGATAATGTTGGCAGTGGTCCATGAGAAAGAGCTGGGCCTATCTCAGCTGGAATAAAAGGACTCATGGGACAATGATGATAATTATAATAGCTAATGTTAGTCACTTTACGTCATTTAACCCCCACCACTCTCATACACACACATCGACAACAGCTAGAAATTCTCACCCTCTTTTTAAAGAGGGGGAAACTGAAGCTCAGAAAGCCTCGCAACTTGCCCACAGTCACACAGCCAGCGAGTAGAAGAGCACGTATTAAATCTAAGTATGTCTGAACCCAAAGCCCCACAGTACAGGATGGTCTGAAGGCAAGAGGCAGAGCCCAGGTCGCCCCACGCAGCAGGTGGGTGCAGCTGGATGAGCTTGACTCAAGGCCTAGGGGATGGAGCCCACTGAGGTCTGGAGCTGGAGGGGTGACCTGAGCGCCCTGCGTCTTCAGAGTCGAAACTCAGAGGCTGCACGGTCAGACCCGAGCTGGTCAGGGCAAGCCTCTCTGGCTAGAGTTCAGGGTCACTGAACCGAGAGAGGAGCCATTCCTCTTCATGTGGATGGGTTTGCTGTCTGCACGTCCTCAGAGGCTGGGAAGTCTATGGCCTTTGCCCGCTGGTTTACCCCGCTCCCTCTCTGTCGTTGTTTGGAGCAGAGAAGTTGTGCTGGGTGTCGTGAGAATCCATATTGGACAGGCAGGACAAGGCCAGACTACAAAAGCCCTCGAAAGCCAAGCGGCTCCTCACGCGACAGGCATCAGGGAGCCAGTGCCAGTTCCTGAGGAACAGAGCAACCTGATGAGCACATTCGCTTAGGGAACACTGATGCGCAAGATGATTTGGAGGCAGAATCAGTCCTCTAAGCCCTGCAATGAAGAAAGGTGACCTCTAAGGGGTCTCTAGTGAGGTTCACATGCCTGGAAGGGGCTGGAGGGCAGCTCTCCAGACAGTATAAACCATGCCTAGATGGAAAAGAGTTCCAGACCCTTTCCAGAACCAACCCCTCAGGGCCTGAGCCACCCAGGCATTTGCCTAGCCTATTACAGGGAGGTGCAGCTATGTAAAGAAGCGTCATCTACCAAATAAAATTCGTACCACTTAATAGATACAGGGGCTGAAGAACACATTACATTTGCACAGAGTGTACACCATCATGTAAGCAAACCCTTTCTGCCTCTTAGAATTAAAGAGATGCATTTCGTAATGGACACATATATCTGATACATGATCAGTGATAAAATACTCCAGTCTTTCTGGATTGGTCCTGCCTGGCAATTTGTAATAAGAACTATAAATCTGGTTGAACCCCGTGAGGGGGCAACACCCCATTAAGAGGTGGCCCCCTAGAAAATGATCAAATCAGAAATGGCCCAAAGTAGTACCATTTGGGGAGGCAGGAGACAGAATCACCCAGGGCCGAGGAGACAGGAAGGGGCTCCGCTGAGCCAAGAGGCTCGGCACCCGGCACCCACCTGGGCTGCCTGAGCGAGGCACTAACAAACGTCTCGAGACGGGGAGAAGGACCTCTAGTGTGTGGGACTCTGACCTGGGTCCTGGGACCTTGCAAAGACAAGGCAGTGTTGTGAGCACAAGGGTGGCGTCAGAGCCCCCACTTTTCTCATCTGTAAAATGGGAATGAAATCCACAGTTCTTGGCCCTGGGCCTGGTCAGTGATGAACTGTTATTACTACATGTACGATACACACAGACAATAACAGCTCTGCCACCGTCGCAACTGGACACAAATATTTTTAGAAGGGCTGGTGGATGAGTGTAAGGCGGCATACACGTGGCTACAGGGGATCCAGTGGCACCAGTGTCTGAGGCAGAGATGCCAAAGAACCCAGTGCCTCCAGCCTGGGAGGGAGACCCAAGCGGAGAAAACAACTTGGCACAGATTTGCTACTCAGATACCTGGTTCCCGGCAGCTCCTCACCACAATCCTCTCTGCGCCCCTGAGGACGCCCTAGCCACTCCCTTGGCAGTGCTGGTCTCAGTATGAAAAAATCCCTTTTCTCCTGAGGTCAGCCAAACAAGTTTAGACTCATCCCCAGAAGAATGTGTCTAAGAAACTAGAGAGGAAACAAAACTAAGACATTAAAATGCAGCCACCTGCAAACAGGAGGACTTCCAAGTCCTTATTCTGATATGACTCTGGCCCACACTGGGCGGGCAGCCTCCCCGAGCTGCCTCCTTTCCTCCTCCTCATCTCCACCTATTTGCTTGGCAAGAAGCCCACCACTGCAGAACCTGCTTCTTTTGGCCTTGAGCAGCATAAGCCCTTCCCTTGGCTCTTGACAGGACCGGCCTCACTGCTTGAGCTCTTGGAAAATTCAGTTGGTTCTAGAGAGCCTCCTTTCAGTCCTCAGCCCTCTGACAGAGGTGATTTTACCCGTCACACAGAGTTCTTGTAAGGACTGGAGATACAGTCAGAGATGCCAACTGCAACGAATGTAAGCTCCGTGAGAGCAGGACTTCCTTCCATTCTCTCTCTACTCTATCTGTGCTAGGCCCATAGTAAATGCTCATGGACGTTTGTTGAATGAATAATAAATATGAATATGAGCTTGAGTATGTACATACGATCTCTAGAAGGACCCACAAGAACCTAGCATCAGTGATTGTTTTTGGATATATGAAAATAGAAGCCTAAGGAATAGGATATGGAGAGGAAGCTACTTTTCACCATAAACCAATCTCTATCTTTTGAATTTTCTTACCGTACACATATATTATCTATTTAAAATTAAAAACATGACATCATTTACACTAGCACCCCCAAAAATGAAATATTTTGGTATAAATCTAACAAAATATGTAAAAGATCTATATGAGGAAAACTATACAACTCTGATGAAAGAAATAAAGGAAGATAAATAAACAGAGATATTTCATGCTCATAGATAAGAAGACTCAATATTAAGATGTTTGCTCTCCCCAACTCGAGCTATAGATTCAATGTCATCTCAATCAAAATCCCAGAAAGTTATTTTGTAGATATCTCCAGACTGATTCTAAAGTTTATATGAAGAGGCAAAAGACCCAGAATGGCCAAGAAGAATAGACCCAGAAGAATAATAAAGTTAGAGGACTGACACCACCCAACTTTAAAACTTAGTATAAAGCTATCATAATCAAGACAGTGTGGTGTTGGCAGAAAAACAGACAGATAGAGTACAGAACAGAGTCCAGAAATAGACCCACATCAATATTGGCAACTGGTCTTTGACAAAGGAGCCAGGGCAATTCGTAGAAAGAAATGCTGCTGGAATGAAGTGGACATCTACTTGCAAAAAAAGAAAAAAAGAAAAGAAATCTGGACACAGACTATACCTTTCGCAAAAATTAATTCGAAATGGATCTTAGACTAAGATGTCAAATGCAAACAATAAAGCTTCTAGAACATAACATAGGAGGAAATCTAGGTGCCCCTGGGGTTGGTGATGAGCTTTTAGATACAATAAAAGCACAATCTATGAAAGAAAACACTAAGTTAGACCTTATAAAATTTAAAATTTCTGCTCTGCAAAAGATACAGCTAAGAAAATGAAGAGAAAATATTTGCAAAAGACATATCTGATAAGGGACTTAATATCCAAAACATATATTTTAAAAAAGCTCTTCAAACTCAACATAAAGAAAACAACCCAATTTAAAAATGGACAACGAATCTGCCAAAAAGACAAATGGATGGCAACTAAGCACATGAAAAGATGTTCAACATCATATGTCATTAGGGAATTGCACAGTAAAGCAATGAGACAGCACTACACACCTACTACTATTTGGCTAAAATCCAACAAAACTAACAATACTAAACACTAATAATAATGCGGAACAGTGGGAACTCTCACTGATTCCTGGTGAGAATACGAAATGGTATAGTCACTTTGGAAGACAGTTTGGCAGTTTCTGACAAGCTAAACATAGTCTCACCATATGATCCAGGAACCATGCTCCTTGGTATTTACTCAATTAAGTTGAAAACTGATGTCCACATAAAAACCTGCACGCACATGTTTATTGTAGCTTTATTCATAATCACAAAAACCCGGACGTAACTAAGGTATCTCTCAGAAAGTGAATGGATAAAATGTCTACAGCACATCCATACGATGGGACATAATTCAGTGCTGAAAAGAAACGAACTATCAAGCAACAAAAAGACATGAAGGAATCGTAAATGTGTATTTCTAAGTGAAAGAAACCAATCTGGAAAGGCTATATATACTGTATGATTCCAACTATGTGACATTTTGGAAGAGGTAAAACAACACAGATGCTATAAAGATCAATGGTTGTTAGGGTTGTGGGGAAGGAGGGATGAATAGATGCAGCACAGATGATTCATAGAGCAGTGAAACTCTTCCGTACAATTCTGTAATTGTGAATATCGCAACTGTCATGATGTCATTATATATTTGTCAAAACCCATAGAATTACAATGCCAAGGGTGAACCCTAATGTAAACTATAAACTTTAGTTAAAAATAATGGATCAATATTGATTCATCAATTGTAACATATATACCACACTAATAACACATGTCTGGGGTAGGGTGTCTCTGGGATACACTCTGTACTTTCTGCTCAATTTTCCTGTAAATCTAAACTGTCCTAAAAAAAAAAAAAAAAAAAACAAGCCCATTCATTATTTTTTAAAAGAAAGCTTACAAAGTATAAAATAAAATTTATTCAGCCAATGTCAGGCTTTGCAGGAAGACAGCCCACCGTTTAAGTCCCAGATCCTGACCCAGCCTCAGCTTTCTCTGTTGGGTTAACAATCGCACCTTACAGGGTTGGGTTAAGGGTTCCAGAATTCTGTTACTGACTACATGATTTCCATAGACAAGGACTGGCCTTCTTCTGGCCAGGAGGAGAACTGGGGCAGGCAGGACCAGGAGGCGCCCTCGGCGGAGACATCACCCAAGCTGCGTGAAGGTTTCCCAGCTGCAGGAAGACACTGGAAAGCACCTGGCCCCAGCCCAGCCTCCTCCAGGCCAGCTAGTCTGCTGGCCTCTGTACATCGCAGCTTTACTCGGGCCTGGGACAGCCCCTCCAAGGAGGCAAGTGGGAGGGCTACGTGACTTGCCTCCTTGTGACTCAGGGCAGTGGAGGTGGGAAAATGCCTGCAAAGCAAGGGGGGGTGGGGGCGGCAGAAGGACTGCCACCATGCCATGGTGTGCCCCTTCCACTGTGGGACCCTGGACAGCCCCTGATCACCTTCATCTATAAAAAAGCGCTATCACGGCCCATTCCCAGGGTGGCAGCGAGGGTACCAGGAAGCAGTGGGAGAGAGAGCTGAAATATACTTTATTCCATTAAGCAGGAAGCAGCACTAGTATTACTGCTGTCTGACCAGCAACCCACAAAGAGCCTCAAAGGCGGCAGCAGTGAGAGAAATAAAATCCAGGCTTCCGAACATGACTTAACCTCTCTAAGCCTCAGTCTCCTCATCTATAATATGAGAATTAGCACAGTTCTTCACCTCCCAGGCTCTGTATGAATTTGATGAGATCATTCTTGCACAGGGCTGAGCACCCTGCCTGACACAGAGGTATGCCTTCATAAGGTGTGAATGCCACCTCGGCTAACTGGGTCATTCTGGATAAGTCACTATTCCTGCCAAGGGTTCCTCTGTAATCCTGCTCAGATCTGAGGTACAGAGGAGGCCACCATATTGCTGCAATCAAGGACAGCATTGATTGCCCTGTGGGTGCTTGAATGGGAGCTAGGACAAATTGAACCATGTGGACAAGGTCTTGGCACCCAGAGAGCTGGAGGTTAGAAAAAAACATGGTTGCAAAAATGGCAAAATGAACTTAACAGCTATTGGAAAGACTTTGCACCCAGGAAGAGAGTTGTTAGAGAGGGACCCATTTCATGAAAGGACGTGGGGGGCACTGAGTGAAAGGGAGCCCGGCTCCCAGTCACGGCCAGTGTTTTCTTCACAATGTTATCCTTGAACTCTGGAGACCCAAGCAGGAGGGTCTGGCTCACAGAGAAGCCACCCAGAAGGAGGCAGGTAGCGCTGACTCACCGGCAGGGCAGATGGCAGCAGCTAAATCCATACCTATGAGAGCGTCAGGGCCAGGAAACTGCTGGCCAGGGGCAGGGGGGCAGGGAGCAGCCAGCTTGGAGAAGGCCAATTCTGGAGATTGCCACCAGGTATAAAGGGCTGGAGCCAGACGGTCTAGGTTCAAACTCCAGCTCCATCATCTATTGGCTAGCCTTGGGCAGGTGACTTAACTCCTGGGCTTCCGTTCCTAGCTGTAAAATGGGGACGATAGCAGCACTCACCGCACATGGTTGTAAGAATTCGAGATCAAGCCTGTTCAGCAGTTAACACAATGCTTGCCCAGAGTAAAACACAGTAGCTATTATTAGTTACATAGGGCAGGACTGGCAGCTAGGAACCCCTTGAATGGGCTTGTCAGTTGTCCACCTGCCTGCCCCCTCCTTCTAATTTGGGTCCCACCTTTACACAAGACTGTTTTTATATATATATATATAACACTTTGGCTGAACTGAATCACATCAGAGAGGCACAGAGCCTAGGAGACCCTCTGGCTCCACTCCTTCATGCAGAGTCTCCTCTGCAGCTTGCCTATCCTCTCCTTGCATGCCTCCACTAACAGGGAGATCACCACCCCATGAGGCAGTCTGCTCCACATTCAGACAGCTCTGATCACAAGTTCTCTAGACAGAGCCAAAAATCTCCTCCCTCCAAACTGCCCCTTAGTGGAAATGATTTTTCTGCCAGGGACTTTCCGATGTCTGGAATTCACTCATCCCACAAATGCTAGGAACCCCTTGAATGGGCTCGTTACTCCTCCAGGAAGCCTCCCCTGAGCCCTACAATGCAGAATAGCACAATTGCTCCCCACAGGGACACACACACACACCCTCCAACTCCTGGGTCCCTGAGGCAGAAAGCCTAGATGTCCCCCAGACCCAGCACTAATGATGGTTCATACGCATCACTCAGTCCTTATAAAACTCTATGAGGCATGTACTATTTCTTTGCCCAATTTGTTAAATTGTGGTGCCTACATGTAACATAAAACCTCAGCCATTTCTAAGTGTACAGTTCAGTGGCATTAAGTACATTCGCACTGTTGTGAATCATTAATACCCATCTCCAGAACCCTTTTCATCTTGCAAAGCTGAAACTCTATACCTAGTAAACAATAATTTCCTCATTCCTCCCTCCCTCCAGTCCCTGGCAACCAGCATTCTATATTTCTGTTTCTATAAATTTGACAACTCTAGGTACCTCATGTAAGCGGAATCATATAGAATTTTTCTTTTTGTGTCTGGATTATTTCACTTGGCATAATGCCCTCTAGGTTCACCCGCGTTGCAGCACTTACCCGAATTTCCTTCCTTTCTAAGGCTGAATGTTCCACTGTACATATATACCACATTTATCAGTTCATCTGCCAATGGACGTTTGAGTTGCTTCTATCTTTTAGCCATTACGAAGAACGCTGCCATGAGCATGGGTGCACTAATATCTCTTCAAGCTCTCCTTTCAATTCTTTTGGGTATATACCCAGAAGTGGGATTGCTAGATCATACGGTAGTTCTATTTTTTAATTTTTTGAGGAACTGCCAAACGGCTTTCCAAGGTCTGTACCAGTTTACACACCAATACTGCACAAGGGTCTTGATTTCTCCACATCCCACCAACACTTGTTTTGTTTCATTTTTGTTTTCTTATAGTCGCCATCTTAATGAGTGTGAGACAGTATAGGGAGATCCTATTTTCACCCATACTTTACATGCTGTGACTTTCCCAAGGTCCCACAGGTAGCTTGGGGCAGCGCTGCGATTCAAGCTTTGGGCTATGTGCAGCTGTCGGTGCTCCCAGCAGCCCCCGCCCCGGCAAATCCCTGTAGTCCAACTGGTCAGTGACCACCCTGGGGCCTCCATCATCCTTTGAGCTCCGTGGAGGAGGAATTGGTGACTCCCAAGGAGCCCCTCCCCCGCCCGGAGCGCAAGAATAACTCCAGCTGCCTGGATGACCCCGACTCAGGCGACCGCGAAGCAAGCGTTTCAGCAAAGGCCTTACCCTGTGCGGCCAGCAGAGCTGTTGGCCTGGAGGCCTCTTCCGGCTGGGCCTCCCACTCGGGTAGCCCGGCTGGGGTGAGAAATGGGGTCGGGGCGGGAGTTGGGTCCAGCCTAGCTCCACAGCCACCAGATGGGTCAGTGGCGGGAGAGGAGGGGCGGCGCCCGACGGCGCGCGGATTCATTCTCGAATCCGGTGAAGCCCGGCCCAGGGCTCCTGGAGCGCCGGGCAGCGCTGCGCGGAAGGGTGAGGCCCATCACGCAAAGTGAGCCTATCAAGCCGCCGCCAAGGCAGAGCCGGCGCCTGCTGGGCGCTGCCGCCTCCCACCTGCCTGACCGTGGGCAAGCTAAGCCTTCCTGCGCCTCAGTTTCTTCAACTGCAAAATGAGGGACACTCGGTCAAACCTTGCAGGGAGCTGTGGGCATTAAATGAGCATTAGACACAGAGCCAGGCTGAAGAGGGGGTGTCAAGAGTGCCTCCTCCCATTCTATGCATATCCTCCACCTATCCCACACCTATCCCACACCTGCGCCACCTGTATCTCACCCCATCCCACTTCTATCCCACGCTGCCCCTCCCCTCACCATTAAAGGGCTGGCAGAGCCTTGATATTAGGGTCTCACCCCCCCCCAGGTGACCCCAGGGAGTAACATATTTGAATGTGTTAGTTCTGGTTTGCTTCTTAGGAAAACAAACACAGTAACAATAATTTCTTCAGGTAAACAAAGCCATGGTCATAAAGATGTTTGCCACTGGAAAATAACAGTGGTAACTGGGTAGCACCCTAAATTCCATTCCTGGGAGTAGCTGAATTACCATCCTACCATACAATGGGGCAGTATGTGGCTGCTATATAAAGGATGATGGAGATCTATATTTATGGCATTTACTGGCATTTCTACAATATACACTTGAGTAGAGGGAAAGAACAGATTATAAGAGTCATGTATGGATGATCCTATAGGACATGCATGGATGGGTGTGTGTGTGCGTATGTGTACACACATACAGACCCTCACTACTCCAAGTTTTGTTTCCTGATCAGTAGCAATAGTATCACCAAAAGGCTTGTTAGAAATAGTCTCAGGCCTCCCCCAGGCCTTTGCAATCAGAATTTAACAAAATCCCCAGGTGATCCCTGGGCAGGTTACAGTTTAAAAAGCAATGAAGTAAGGCCTTGTCTGGAGAGTTGCCTAGTAAACTATTATTACCTCTGAAGGGTGAGATTGGGATTTTCTTCTTGTGCTTTTCAGAATTGTTGATTTTTTTATACTAAGCACATCATAAAAACAATAAGGCTATTAAAATGCTTGCAAAGACAGAAGATCCAAAACTTTACTCCTAGAAGATACATAGGTAAAAAGCTTCATGATACTGGACTTAACAATGATTTTTTAAATATGGCACCAAAAGCACAGGCAACAAAAGCAAAAATAGGTAAATGGGACTACATCAAAACTGAAAACTTTTGTGCATCAAAGGACACATCAACAGAATGAAAAAGCACCCCACAGAATGGAAGAAAGTATTTGCAAATATGATAAGGAGTATTAGTTTCTAGAGGCCTAGAATTTATATATATCTAAAACATACAAAGAACGTCTACAACTCAACAACAAAAAAATCAAGTAACCTGAGTAAAAATATAGACAAAGGACTTGAATAGACATTGCTCCAAGGTGACATACACATGGCCAACAGGTATATGAAAAGGAGCTCAACATGACCAGAGAAATGCAAATCATACCCACAGTGAGCTACCACCTCACCTATTAAAATAGTTACTCTCTGTACACCTGAAACTCATATCAAATAATATTGAATGTCAACTGTAACTGAAAATAAATAAGTAAGTAAGTAAGTCAGTAAGTAAATAAGTAAGATGGCTACTATCAAAAACACAGAAAATAAGTGTCACGAGGATGTGGAGAAACTGGAGCCCTTACGAACTGTAGGATTGTAAAATGCTGCAACTACTATGATAAATAGTATGAAGGTTCCTCAGAATATTTTAAACAGAACTACCATATGATCCTTCAATTCCACTTCTGGGTATATACCTGAAAGAACTGAAAGCATGGTCTTGAAGAGATGTCTGTACACCCATGTTCATAGCAGCATTATTCACAACAGCTAAAACATGGAAACAACCCAAGAGGCCATCAACAGATGAGCAGCTTAACAAAATGTGGTCTATATACAATGAAATATTATTCAGCCTTAGAAAGGAAGAAAATTCTGATAGAGGCTACAGTGTGGATGAAACTTGAGGACATTATGCTAAATGAAATAAGCCAGATACAGAAAGGCAAATACTATACAATTGCACTTGTATGAGGTTACCTAAGAGTAGTCAAACTCATAGAAACATAAAGTGGAATGGTGGTTGCCAGTAGCTGGCAGAAGGAAGAAAGTGAAAGATTATTGTTTAATGGATACAGGGTTTCAGTTTTGCGAGATGAAAAATTCTAGAGATCTGTTTCATAACAATGTAAATGTATTTAATACCACTGAACTTAAAGATGACTAAGAGTTTTTAAAAATGCTTACGAAGAAAGTTTAATGATCTGTGAAAGTAGGAAGACAAGGCAGCCGGGAAGTTTTGGCTCTTGGGAAAGAGAGAAGGCAGGTTTGGCTACAGGGAAGGGAAGATTGAGGAGACACGTGAGTGACAAAGCCAGAAGTGGGGGTTTGGATGTGGTGGAAGAGTCCCAGGCCATGATGTCAATGTTCTCATGCAATGACAGGCAAATAGGCATGGGTCCAGAAAGCTTTAGAGTAGGGCTTGACCTTTCCGAATAGCTGCCAGGCAAGTATATACCTCTTTGGCCTTTCATACTCATCACCTTGACTTCAATCTCGCTAACTATAGATACATCCCCACTCATCCACCTCCCCATCACCTGAGATGGCCCCAAAGAGGAAGGCCTGACTGGGTATTGGGCCCTTCCTGGCTAGGATGCACAGACAGAACTCTCCCAGCATCCCTTGGGGAGCTCAAGAGGTAGGGTTCCAGATTGACTTTGGCCCTGTTCCGAGGGGACACCACCCCTCAATTATGGGACATGGCTCTCATGCACAAGTGTGCAGGACAGCCAGAGCTCAGAAACACCCTTGGATTGTCACAGGCCTTCAGGCCCTGGTTCTCAGAACTCCATGGAATCTCTCAGGGTCTAAGGGCCAGACTGTCCATTTCAGAGATGACTCTTCCAAGGAAGGGTCATGGAATCCCACCAGACAGTATTGCCTGGGGAGGGTGGAGGGGTAGGGAGTGGCGGGGCACTGCAGCCTCCAGAGACATTCTGGACTCCCAGGAGAGAGCTGTAAGAAGCCTAACTGCTCTGGCCCCTCACCTAGGGCAGAGCCACCTACTGTGTTGGTGGAGGATCTGGAACCAGAACCCCAGTACCCCAGGCCCCAATTCCCAGGCTAGGTTTCCTCTCACTGAGCCTATCCTGAGAATCCCATTTTCTGCATTTATTTATTTTGGGTACTACCAAAGCTGCTGAGATAGGGTGGAAGGCTGGAGGCATTCCAGGCCTCCAACACCACCTCCCATCCCCCACCTGCCAGAACAGGCATCCCCATATCTGCTTAAATTCCCACATCCTTGAGATAAAGTTCAAATTCTCATTTGACCTTCAAGGTTCTTTAAAACTTGGTCTCCATCGATTCCTCTCATTTCACCTCCCCTTCATCCAGTCCTGCAGCCCTCCTGAGCTTTCCAAACTCCCTCCCCCAAACTCAGCACAGCTTTTGCACTTGCTGTTCCTGCTTCCTTCTCCTCTCTGCCTAATAGATTGTTCTTCCTTCTTAAGCAGGGAGCTGCCCCACAGTGCCTCAAGAGCAGGGAGCCTGTCTTATGTGTCTTTCTTCCTAGTTTCCAGCGCCATGACCAGCCAGCCTGATAAATGTCTGTTGACTGAGAAAATAAATACATGAGTTTTTTGCCTGTCTTTTATGGCTAATGCTGGTACCTCCCCAAAGGCTCTGGAACATGGTCTTGACCTTCCACAGTAATGAGTCCCTAAGTGCCAGAGGCTTTACCATGTTATCTCACGTAATTCTATAGCACAGTTATTAACATTCCCATTTTACAGATGAGAAAACATGATGAGAGGCCCAATGACTGTCCACTGCTGAGAATTGGTGTAACCAGCCTGTGCTCATTCCACTGTGGCCTACCAGTGTGAGAAACCACAGGTTTGCCCAAAGACTTCTGAGGAATTCTTCACTCTGTCCAGGGATCCCTTAAACCTGTGCTTTGAGGAAGGTGACTGAGATGGGAAAGGTGGCATCCAGATCTGATGGCAGTAGGTGCCAAGAGTCTGGAGGACCTTCAGAAAGAGGCCAACCTAACCTGTTATCCCCCGATGCCCAGCCCTCCAGCCTTAGCACAGACAGGAGCTTCGCACAGATAAATTAAAAAATCTTCAACAGGTGGCTAGATAAGAAGGTCAAGATGCTCCTGAGATGACCTTCTCAATTTAGCTTATAAAATGACCCAGAGAAAGCCCCAGGCTTGAGCGAGCCTTCCAGCGGGTGCTTAGTAAGTGTCAGATGTTATGCTCAGTGCTTTACAAACACTGTCTTTCCTGTACCCCTAAGAAGTTTTCTAATCCGTATTCTACACATGAACTAATAGAAGCTATTAGGTGAGAATTCAAGGTCAGGCAGCCTACCTCCAAAGGTCAAGTCTTAACCATGTTAGATGGCCTCTATCCCCCTTTCTAAAAAATCCCCAGAGAAAACAAGTTTCCCACCCACTCCCTCATGCCATCATTGCCTAGAAATTAGGAAATTAGACTTATGACTTTTATGAGTGAGCTGACCCCATGTGTAACATGAGCTGAACTATAAAAATGTTCTTGGCCTTTGCCCCAAGTATTCATTCTGGATGGGAAATAAAACCCAAAGAAAAGGGAAAAAATCTAAAAGACTAAAAAAAAGTTATTTTCACAAAGTTGTCCATAAAAGTAGAATTATTAATTGCAAAACACCTGGAAGCAATCCAACTTCACAATCAAGGGACAAAGGCTATATATCCTGGGATGGGCCTTAAAATTACCTTAAAAATGACAATTGGTTTATGATGGGTACTTAAAATAAATGCAAAGTGTAAAGGCAGAACATTTTAATTTCACAATACCATCTGAATGAGAAAGGCTCACCTACTGCCATTTAATTTTTTTTCCTCTCCTTTAAAGAATTTTAAATCAATTAATTTTTAATGAGGTAATTCTTGCATATAATTCATGTACATAGTATATTAAGGTCTAAAGATTTAAAGCAATATACGGTAGAGCAGCACACAGTAACCCATGACAACCATTTAAAAATGTGGGTTTGTCAATTTACAAATCTCAGAAGGGAACATGAACAGAAGTAATCTGCTTTATGGTTATTTGGATCTGTTTTTTCCTACAAGGCTGATGAAAGCAAAGGTTTAAAAATAAAACCCAGAGCAGAAAATTCACACCGTTTCTCTAAGACATAGCTCAGAACTTCTTGGCTAGGACTGTCTTTTCCAAGTCTAACTCAAATCCTTCTTGCTGTGATCTGTGAAGGAAGCAGCTAAACTGGGGTGGAGAAATCAGGCAAAGAAAACCATGTGAGAGAAAAACGACCGTCTTCTTACCTGTTCATGCACCAGGATGCAATCTTCTAGATCTTGGCTGGCAGTTGTAAGGGGCTCCAGGACCCAGAGCAGGAACCTAGGACCTGGGGCAGTGGGTTACCAGGTGGGAGAGGCTGCAGCTTCCCCCAGCCCACAATCCAGGCTTCCTGACTGATGGGGAGGGTGGAGAAAAAAGGCCACTGCAACTTAGAAACTAGAGCCAGCAAGGGCGGGGCAGGGCCACGTGTCCCCAGCCTGCCTTAGAGTGCGGGGGTAGAAGGGGGCCACAAACCCAGAGGATCAACTGGAAACTATTTTGACTGAAGGCACCTGGTAAGTTAATGGTGGGAGTCTCCAGAACCAAGTCTAGGCAGGTTGGGTCGTTAAGGGGCTACCCCAGCTCCTCTCCAGAACACAATTACTTGGACAAAATTTTAAAAATCTTCTTACAGAACTTAATAAAACTGGGTGATGTAGTGACCAGAGTGCATGACAGAGGATATGCATGTAGACAAAGACGAGGCCTTTGATAAACATCCTGTGTTGAGGACCAATCAATTACCCAATCTACAGATGGTGACAAGAGCCCAGAGAGATAAACTATCAAATCCAAGGTCACACAGCCAAGGCTGCCCTACTCTCAAGGCCTTTCCTGGTGTGACATGTGGTCTGACACACAGCACTGTGAGTGCCTGAGGACAAAGAAGAGAGGCCCTGTGCTCAGCCCATCTCCAAGTACAAGGGCACTTTCACTTTGCTTGGGTCAGCAGGAGCTAAGAATGGCTCTGCCTAGCAGAATTCTGTGGGCACTGAAAGGACACTTCCGTCTCTACCGAGTTTCATCGTGTGCTCCCTGATTTATTTAAGGCTGCATTTGGAGTTAGGGGATTCCCCCATTGCATCCTTTAGTTCCTTCATTAGCAGACATTTCAAGTGGGGAGCAGGGGGCAGGGGAAAGGCTGTGTTCAAAGCATCGAACTATCCAAGATAGTTTGCAGGTTTTCCCCCAATATGAGCACAGAATCCTTTAAGGGGCCTTAACATCTAGGATTCCACAGCACCCAGTTGGGGAAAATGCTTGCTGAGATGTTAGTTAGAATGTCTTACTCTGAATGTCAGTGCCTGGCACAAGTAGTTCAAGAAATGGTTTCTCAATTGGATTGACAAAACAGGATTCCTGGTTTGGCTCCGAACTTCCGGTAGGACAATAATGCCCACACTGGAATGCAGTCAGTTAATTTCCCCACCCCCACCCCTAAGGCAGTGGCTATAGTTGCCATACCCTCTCACACAGCCTTGTTGGAGAGCACTGCCAAGTTGATTCATACCAGTCAGGCAGCCTGTGGGAGGGCAAGAGGGGGTGGAAGTGATGGGAGAACAGCCAGAATCTCTCTGGGGCTTCACAGAAGCCTGAACAAACTCCACTGTGCCTTGTCCAGGGCCTCTTGCCTTAGAATGCCCGTTTCTTTCAAAGCACTGCATACAGGGCTGCAGTTCAAGGAGGTGGCTCCAAATCTCCCCAGTTCTGCACCCAAGTTCAGTGGGCAGGCCTTCTCAGACCCCTCTATCCCCACTTGGAAGCCCAGCGAAGGCACTTCGTTGTTACTGTGACCCTGGAGGTCTGTCTTATTCTCCCTGCTTTAGACAGTAAACTGAGACCTTGCTTAGGATTGAACCCAGGTCACCTGACTCGGTCCAGTGCTTTCTACGGCCTTCACTCCTACTTGCATTTGGCAAATGGGATCTTGTTTCTGATTGGACTTTCTACACTTGCAGCATCAGCTTAAAGTGGGCTACCCAGAATGCCTTGTTAACAGCATTGGGCCCTAAAATCCCACTGTAAATATTAATACTTCTCTTGATTACATGTCACTAGCATACATTTATTCATGGCCCAAATTAACTTGTGAAAACTCTCCAAATGACCTAATCGAAGGCAACTCTCATTCCCTGAGATTTTGTTTGTAGTCAAAGGGAACAAGTTCTGCTGAGTGGGCTCCTGCATTGAAAATTTGAGGACCAGGCTCTAGAAGACAGAGGTGGGGAATTGAGATGGGTTTGCCTCTGGGATTACAACCAACCTGACTGGATACTGAAAAGGGCTACTGGATTTGGGGGTATGAGTGAGGTGGGGTGGTGCTGACAGTGGCTTTTAGTTACTTCCAGTTGTCTCCCAACGTTTTTTCTCCAAACTAGAATTTCCAACCTGATTTTAGGGGCTTCATTTTAAATAAGCAGTGTTCCCTCATTCCCCGCCATACCTATTAATTTCCAGTTCTGATCATTACCACCTGACTGTGAAATATGGACATCACCAGACATCATTATTCTTGAGTAACATGGGGATAGAACTCAGGAATCTGACAAACTCAGATGATCCTAATATCCTGCTAGGGTTAAAAAAAAAAGAAACACTGCAACAAGGTTTCTTAGTTTCATGACCTACAACCTTTGGGTACCCACCCTCCACTTTATTTTTGACTTACTACCTTCTGATTTTTCCAGGAAACCAGAGACATAGGCCTTAGACGCTTCTGAACTTGTTGCCAGTCTCTGCCATTATCACCTCACCATCAGCCTCAGAAGGACAGAAACTGCTAGGTTACAAAAACTCTTCAACTTCTGGAAGCAAAGCAGACTTGTGAGGTGGCACATAGTAGGTGTTCACTAAATACTGGTGGAATAAATGAATTTAGGAGGATCTCCTAGCGGGTTAGACATGTCTCCTGATGTTGGTGTGCAAAGCTTCTATGGAATCAGCTCCTCGTCGTGCTGGTGTAGACTGGTGAAGGGGATTCTTCTGACTGCTGTGTGGGATCTGCTGGATTCACTGCAGTTTACCCCAACTTCACACAAGCCCCATATCTTGGGCTATCAGGTCCCTAAATGTAAATAAATAAGCCACCAACCACAGAAGTGTTCTCTTGAGTCCATACCCCAGAGTAAGCCTCTGTCCCCTTACACTGATTTCAGCAGCAGAGAGGTTTTTCTGAGCTCTGGATATAGCCCTTGAACATATTTTAAGGGTACAATAAACTGAAAATATTCACATACAATAATCCAGATGTAAATGAGCAAGTGGATGATTCACGCAAACACGTCATTTCTATTTTGAAGAGAAAAAGAATTTAGGAATTAAAAAAATTGAACACCAGGTTGATCCCATCTGAAGAACGCTCCCAACACTTCTGGCTTCCCCCTAATGAGAAACTCAAGAGAGGCCACAACCATGGAAGCAGCAGACATTCTGGAAACCAGTGCTCTCCCAGTAAGGCAAGTGAACCCCAAGAGCTCCCCAAGAGCTGTTCCAGCTCCAGCAGCTGTCATGCTAGCAATACATTAAAACAAAAACAAAAAAAAGCAACATTCCATCCACGGTCCAACTTGAACCCCCTCCCCCAAAGGAATGCTATTCTTGGCAAGAGATCTTCCAAAGGAAACATCTGTGGATCTTCCCCGTGAGGTCACGGGAAAGCTAAGGCTGCTTTCAGGGACTAAACAGAGCAACAGATGGGAGCAATCCTAATAAGCCAGCACAAATGCCTTGGTGTCTTGACATTATCCCTGGAGTTCCAAGGCAGCTTCTCATGTGTTCTGCAAGGCTGGACAGAATCCCTCATTTACCTGGTTGCTCAACTAAACCAAAGAAGTTGACTGGAGAGAGTCCCTTAATCCCGACACAGACGGGATGTGTAATTTAGCCTCATCCAATCACTAAATATTTATGAAACACCTTTTGTAGGTTTGGGGGCAACAGCTATGAACTAGACAAAATTCCTGCTCTCAATCCCTACACCAAAATACCAATGGCATTTTTCAGAGAACTAGAACTAATAATCTGAAAATTGACATGGAACCATAAAAGATCCCAAATAGCCACGACAATCTTGAGAAAGAACAAAGTTGGAAGTATCACGTTACCTGATATCAAACTATACTACAAGTCCACAGTAATTCAAACAGCATGGTATTGGTTGTTTGTACAGCCAGTACAAACAGATACAATGATCAATGGAACAGAATAGAGAACCCAGAAATAAATCCACATCTATACACTCATTTAATACATGACAAAGAAGGCAAGAATATACAATGGGGTAAAGACAGTCTCTTCAATAAGTGGTGTTGGGAAAACTAGACACATACATGCAAAAAAGTGAAACTGGACCACCTTCTTACACCATATACAAGAACAGACTCAAAATGGATTAAAGACTTAAATGTAAGACCCCCAAATCATAAAACTTTTAGAAGAAAACAGGCAGTAAACTCTGATACTGCTACTACTAATTTCTTTTCAGATATATCTCCTCGGGCAAGGGAAACTGAAGAAAAAATAAACAAAAGGGACCACATCAAACTAAAAAGTTTTTCCACAACAAAGGAAACCATCAACAAAGTGAAAAGACAACCTACTGAATGGGAGAAGATATTCACTTTAATACATCCTTTAGATAAAGGATTAGTATCCAAAATATGTAAAGAACTCATACAACTCAACAACAAAAACAATAATCCAATTAAAAAGTGGGCAGAAGACCTGAATATATATTTCTCCAAAGAGGAAATACAGATGGCCAATAGACACATTAAAAAAGATATTCAAGGTCACTAATCATCAGAGAAATGCTAATTAAAACCACAATGAAATAACACATCACACCTGTCAGAATGGCTATCATCGATAAATCAAACAACAACAACAAACAACCTGTTGGGGAACCCTCATAGACTGTTGGTAGGATTATAAAATGGTACAGCCACTGCAGAAAAGAGTCTGGAGGTTCCTCAAAAAATTAAAAATGGATCTACCTTTTGACTCGGCAATTGCACTTCTGGTATTTATCCAAAGAAAACCAAAACAATAATTCGTAAAGACCTATGCATCCCTATGCTCAAGGCAGCACCATTCACAATAGCCAAGATATGAAAGCAACCTAACTGTTCATAAAGAATAACTGGATAAAAAGTTGTGGTTCATATATACGATGGAATATTACTCAGCCATTAAAAAAAAAACACTACCATTTGCAATGACATGGATGGACCTAGAGGTTATTATGTTGAGCAAAGTCAGTCAGACAAAGATAAATACCATATGATTTCACTTATATACGGAATCTAAGGGATAAAAAGAACAAACTAATCGAAAATAGACTCACAGATATAGAGGACAATCTGGTGACCTCCAGAAGGGAGAGGGGTTGGGGGGCTGGACGAAAGGAGTGAAGGGTTAAAGAAATATAAATTAGTAGTTGATAGATGGTCACGGGGATGGGAAGCATAGCACACGGAATGCAGTCAGCAGTAATGTGATGGCTAGGTGTAGAGCCAGAGGGAAGATAATCAGGGGATCGTTCCATAAACTATATAAATGTCTAACCAATGTATCATACACTTGAAACTAATAATAAAAAATGCTAAAAAAGAAATTCCTGCTCTCAACATATTCAAGCCTAATTCCTTGTGCCTTGTGCTCCAGAAATTCCACTTGCTAGAGCCATCTCTCTTGCAGAGAACGACCAAACTCACCAACAGATCTACAGAGGAAGCTCAATGGTGACAACTCCTGGATTATGACATCTAGAGCACATGCAACGAAATAAAAAAATAAACTGGGATGACATCAAACTTAAAGCTGTATAGCAAAAGAAAATCAAAAAAGTGAAAAGACAACATACAGAATTGGAAAAATTATTTGCAAACCACATTAAGGGGTTAATATCTATAAAGCATAAAGAACCCATACAACTCAATAGCAAAAAAACCCCACAAAAAACAAATACAATTAAAAATGGGCAAAGGACCTGAACAGATAGTTTTCCAAAGAAGATAGTCAATAGATACATGAAAAGATGCTCAACATCATTAGTCATTAGGAAAATGCAAGTCAAAACCACAATGTATAAAGACCTCATGCCCGTGAGAATGGTTATCAACAAAAAGACAAGATAAATGCTGGTGAGAATGTGGAGAAAAGGGAACACTTGTGTACTGTTATTGGGACTGTAAACTTCTACAGTCACTATGGAAAACAGTATGAAGGATCCTTAAAAATTAAAAGTAGAACTGCCATGTGATCCAGCAATTCCACTTCTGGGAATAGGTCCAATGGAAACAAAAACACTAACCTGAAAAAGCTATCGACACCCACATTCGTAGTAGCCTTAGTTATAATAGCCAAGACATGGAAACAACCTAAATGCCCACTGGCAGATGAATGGATAAAGAAGCTGTGGTATATATGTGTAGTGGAATATTATTCAGGCATTAAAAGAAGGAACCCCTACCATTTGTAACATGAACGGGCCTTGATTATACTAAGTCAGTCAAAAGACAAATACTGTATGATCTTATTTATATGTGGAATCTAAAAAACAAAACAAAAACCCAAACTCACGGAAAAAGAGATCACATTTGCAGTTATCACAGGTGGGGACAGGGAGTGTGGGAACTGAAGCGTAGTGGTTAGAAGGCACAAACTTCCAGTTATAAGATAACTAAGTACTAATGATGTAGTGTACATGATGACTACAGATAACACTGCTGCATGATCCATGAGTTATTAAGAGTAGACTCTAAAAGTTCTTATCACAAGAAATTTTTTCTTCAATCCGAGATGGATGTTATCATTTCACAATGTATGTAAGTCAAACCATTATGTTGTACATCTTAAACATATAATGTATATCAATTTTAACTCAATAAAACTGGAAAAGAAAAAATCTTTCCAGCTCTAAGATTTCTAATAGAGAAATCAAGTCCAGAGAAGGTCCCTCAATTATGGAGCTAAAATGCTATCTATTTATCCCTCCAAATCCTCTCTCATCCAGCACTCATGTGGCTACATCGACAGAGAATTTGATATGTCTGTTGACTCTCACAAGTAAAGCAGTATAAGGGGAAAGAGAGAACACCACAGGGAATGTATTGGCTGGGAAGGGAAGGAGACTCAGGTCCATGATTATTTGGTGACTCCTACAGGAAAACAAAAACTTCATTGTGCTGACCTAAACCCAAAACATTAAGAACTCAGGTTTGGCTCAATAAGCACCCACAACGTGCTAGGCACTTTTGGTATATGCTCATTTTATTCTTATTATCAACCTGTTTTTTATCTCCATGTTATGGATGAGGAGCCAAGGAGCCTGACCAATGTTGTGGATCTTATCAGAGGCACGGACTTGACTCAACTCAGGTGTTATGAATTCATGTCTACACTTATTTAGAAGTTCCTATTCCAGACTTAAGTGTTTCTCAGTCTTCAGGAAGAGGTGCCAAAGAATCCGTATTTTTATTGAGTGGCCAAAGATATGATTTTCATGGTTAGAAAAACTTGAGAAAAAAATAAAACAAAACATATAAATAAAGTTTGTACTCCCAAGACAGAATCACTTGGACTTTCTGATTAACTGTTGAAATTCTTAGGAACCAAGATGCTGTTTTAAATAAGGTTAGGCAGCATATTTAGATTTCCATACAGCTGATGTTACACTGTTCTCTTTACCTTCTACAGTCGAGAAAACTAAGACTCAGAAGTTTCAAATGGCTTGCTCAAATTTACCCAGTTATTTGGCCAAGCCAGGATCAAACCTATTGCTGGATTCTAGTTCTCCTTCTACTATCAACACATTTTGGCTGACAGTTTCACATGTGTAAGCTCTATCCCCTCTATTAGAACATTGAGCTAAGCTAAGTAGGCCCTGTGAATTTCTGTGCTTGGCACTATGCTTGGAACATTAGCACATGATCTGCTGTCATCTATCAAATAACCTTCCACAAGATGCACCCATAATTAATTCTGTGACAATCTCACTGAGTTTCTATCATTTTCACTGGGCTTTGGGATACAGAGGAATGGAAAAGGAAAGAATCTTGTAATATACTGGAAGCACAAAAAGACAATCCAACATAAAATCCACCCCTGCCTTGCCTACCTGTAGCTCTCTAGTGAGTCAATAATCAGACGACTACACTTTCCCATTTTTGGTATTAAGATCTGAGATTCAATATTATATGCTATAAAATCAGAAGGGCTTCAAATGGCCTAATTACAAGTTTCCCTCCCCACTTTGCTCTTATGCACAGTTCCTGCTTATCTCTGTTCCCTGCCAGTCCATGAACTTATTCAAACAAGCCAATCACACCCTCCCACATGAACCAGGGGGTACCCACCCTCTTGATACTACAAAGGCTGGATCCCACAGCCCCTTGTTTACTGGGTTCCTGAGTACAATTCAGGTGGGTTTGCAGGGCACGGCATCCTCCCACCCTGGGCAGTGGTTATGTAACTAATAAACTGCTGTCCGTATCATTCAAAAAAAGAAATGGCGACAATTCCTGATTCTATACCGAGATCGACGTTCCTTTCTTCCATATCCTCCCCCACTATTGTAGAAAGAAGTATTTCAGGAAACAAGTTAGGAAAAGTGAGCTGCTGCTCAAACATCTATGCTGAGTTTCTCAAACTATTGCATTACCAATGCTATACAATCTGACAGACTAAATAGAAGGGGTTTAGGTGGGGGCCACAGGAAAAATGGGCTCTGGCATTAGGCTGTGCACATGTCATTGAACAGTACTGTGTACCATGCAAATCTATTAGCTAAGCGAGAAAGAGTTATTTAGGAACTCAATTTCTAACGAAATCTAAGTCTCTACTGACTGATCTAAAATCAAGTCATAATTATAAAGATACAAAGTTCCATAGGACAGGGTCAGGAACCCTCTCTGCACTGGATTATGGGCTGTTTGGGGTCGAAGACTGTGTAAAATCACCTCCATTCCTGATTCTAACCCAGTGCTAGCCACAGAGGATCTACTCAACAGAAGTGGCTGAGCACATGCGCATCAAAGAACATTTTACTTTGTGAAGTACTGAGAATAACAGTGGGCTCAGGTCTCTGCCAAGTTCAATAAAGCTGAGGGGACTGCCTGGAAGATTAAGGCTTCCTACACAGCCGGACAAGAGGAAGATGACCAAATTCTTAGGTGTGGGCTAGAAGATTTCTGGGACTGGGTCACTTCCAACTGACTATCATTGTTGGCTACCAGTGTTGCCTCCTTGTACCCCAAAGGCCCCCCAGAGCCCGCAATGTCTGCTACAGACAAGCTCCCTATTATCCATGTGCCCTAAGCAGGTACCACATATAATGACTTTGTTCCCAAGGGCAGGTTGGTATCTGAACACTTCTGTACTTACTGATCCTTCCTAGTAGTCCTATAGCAAAAGATCATTTTAGGAGCTATAGAAGTAAAGGGAGCAACTGTTAAGAGACAACCCAGCTGGAATTCATGCCAAACCCTTCACTGTTAAGACCTCAAAGTAGAAGGAGGCTAAAAGAGGGATGGATAAATCAGCCACCCTTTCCCAATATCCAATGGGAAGAGGCGTGGATGACCACATGTTTACTACTGAGCCCAAGTTTCATCTGCACAGCAAAAAGAACTAGAGAAAGCCAAAAAACCATAATCCTGGAAGCGGGAAGCCACAGGGTACCAGAAATCCATGTAAGCAAGCAGCTGGAAGGAAGGACACTCAGTTCTTCCTGTTCCAATTATTACCTAAATTCTCATCCCTAGAAAAGACACATAGACACAAACTACCTTAAAAACTAGGTCTGTATTTCTGGTTAGGTTCCAGAGTGGCAGAACTCAGGCGTTAATAGTATATCCAACCTGGTCCCTACCTCGGCTTGCCTCCCTCCCTCCTAGAGATAACATTGTACAAAACTATATTTACAGAAAAACCAGTTAAAAATTAAGGGTGTGTACAAAAGACATGAGAGCCTGAACTATCAATACAGGGAAAGCTTCAGGGACCAGGGAGCATTGTATTCCACCGGAACCTTGGGCAACGTATTATGTACCAGGCAGGGAGAAGTGCAGCGAATCTCAGTGCCAATTTTAGGGGAAACCAGTCACTCTAGGGGAGGAGTGGATGGGAAAGAGCTGTTCCCTTAAATATTGCAGAGTGTTAATTATCTAGCCACCCTTCTTCTGCTATATAGGTTCAGAGCCAGGTAGTGGGGGGATATAAAACAGTCTCAGACAAGCCCCACAGGAAAAAGCAACTCAGAATGCATAGCGGGTCCGGATGTCCTCAAGCTTCTTGGACACCTCAGGTGGGGTTCGGTCTAGCTCTTCGGAGACATTCTTTTGTTTGTTGGGCTCCATGGAGTTGAACTGCTCACAGAGGTCTCCATCAATCACATTCTAAGGCACGGAAAAATGACAGCGAAAGAAAAAGGTTAGCTGCCCAAAGAAAATGGCACATTCTAAAGCAGTAGCTTCAAGGAAAGTTTATCTCCTACAAATACCTTAACCCCATTTACAGAACCAGGAACACTATTCAAAATTGATCCTTAGTAGCCAGAGTTCTGATCAGCAAAATTGGGTAAAACCTTTTCTCTGGCTGTGGTCTGCCCAGAGGGGACCATTTCCTCCCAGTCCTGTTTCCCTGTCAATCCACTCCCTTGACATGCTCCTTCATTCCAGATCGTTCTGATTTTTAAGGGAGTGAAAAGACTGGTTAAATGAGTTAAAGATCCCTTTTTTCGACCCAGATTTTCCAACAAAGTCCTACCTTAACAGGGAAATAATAGGAACGAAAGCTGAGGTGGTCTCGCCCACAGAGAGGGGGATGCTCAGACCGCAGGTGCATCTCCACGTGCTGGAAGAAGTCATGGTCCTGGCAGAAGTTAACAAAGAATATGTCACTAAAAGAAAAAAGTGATTCCAACTACAAGTCTATGGTTTCCAGAAACAGAATGAACAGAGGAACCCCTGATTTTACCATGTAAACAGAAGTCAAATACCTAAATCACTCCTCCGATGCCCATGGATTTTCCTGCTACAAGATAGCTAAAACCTGAAAGAAAACCTTCCTGTATTTGCAGAACGTGAGAGAATACCACACGTAAAGAGTGGTTTGTGAAGTCGGATTCCTGATCCCAGCTTCCTTGGCTGGAATGACATAAACCAAGTTTTGCCAATCTTAGAGTTGACTTTAGGAGGCAATAAGTGCCCCAGTCCTCATCAGTCCATCATTTTGTGGGGTCTGGTTCTGGGGTTTTGGCCTCTGAATAAGCCTATATCCATATCAGAATTGACCAAACCCTGGTACAGTATGAACACAAATGACTTTGCCCAGGGGGAAAAAAATGAAAAAAATGAGATTCCTATGTCCCCAGATACTTCTGTCACCTTATAAAATTTCCACAACACTCCTACTTTCAAGTGGGAATTTTGCCCTCTTAGGGAAGATTTAGCACAAAGAAACCATCGTGAGGAGCAAAATCCAGAGCAGCACAGTAGAGTTTACCTCATGAGATGTGAACGGGACAAGGATGCCAATTCCTCCTGATAAGGTGGTATAGACAAGCGATTCTGAGCCTCCAGGGATCAGCGTGGTCTTCTGTAATGACAGCACTGTCTCCCCAACATGATAGTTCATGATCACCTCTGCCTGCAAGTCAAAAACAGACCAGTAACTGTGTGGGCTCTCGGGAGCCTGTTCTAGATTCCCAAGAGCAAGCAGCACCCCCAAAGGGCAGATTTCATCATCTTTAAAATCCAAGAATAATTTAAAATGTTCTTAACATTTACTTAGAGCTTAAATACCTTATAAACATGCTGACATTAGATTATTTCTGATGAACAGTTGTTAAATTATCATTTACAATTCAAAAAAAAGGAAACCACAGAAAATGACTTAAAAAAAAAAGAAGCAAACACTAGATTTGCCCTCTGAAAGAAATCTACTTTTTAGAAGTCCAGAGATGCTCTATTATGGAAGTACAGCCCTACAGGAGAAGGGTAAGGCCCAGGACACACTTCAGAGAAGAGCTGGTTAGTACCGGTAATAAATCTGTGCAACTATCTTTTTCAAGGAACCCACTGTGCTCTGAAGAGATTTTACGCTACTAAAATATCTCAGAAAAATTTATATCCTACAGTCATAAAAATGAGGTAGTGACTTGGTCACCTTACATCAAACTTGGCATCCATCCATCACAGGATACATACTGTCAACTTAGGAACTTTCATGCATGGGAACGCCCTCAGCATAGTCATGTGGACTGCAGATAATTCATGTTTCCTCAGTGAGAGTCATGGGAAATATACAAGGGCTGGTGCCTCTCTTTTGGGGCCCCTTCTGAAACTTACCTTCTGAGAGGCCCCATTGAGCAAGCCCCGGTCCCACAGGGCTTTATTTCCTGTGGGATCCTCATCCACTTCGTCGTTGGTGTTAGGTGGGAGCCTCACCTACAACAAAGTGACACAAATCACAGGGCTGGGTCCTGCATCTACTCACCTGAATCCACAAGCAACATGCTGGCCTCAGATCCAGGCAAGCAAGCCTGGGGCACTGCCGTTGGCAAAGGCCTGAGCCCAAGTCTCCTGTACCTGTTTTAGTGTCTGAGGAGTGATAAACTCAGGAGAATCAACATAGCAAGAACAAAAACAAAGACCACAGAATATAAGCAAGAGAAGTGAGATGGGGCTTAAAAAGATAAGCTGAAATTCTAGCAAAAAGTGAACATTAAGTAACAGACAAACTAAACCTATCATTATAAAATCATGTTCCAAAAAGAAGAGGGAGGTGAAACAGATACAAAAACTAATGAGGCTTAAAGAATGCAAAATTTTCTTTTTAGAGTGAGTTTTAATAGAACCAAACTTTAGACTTATTTTTACTTTGCATATTAGAGATCATAGTTCTGAGTCCTTGGCTTTATCACAAAATGAGCCGGCTTTCCTACACATCACTGTAACCCAAGTAGACATCAACTCACCACACAAATGTTGCCAAACTTGTCTGCCCCAGCTACAGTGTCATAGTCAAGGAGGCTAGCTGTGGTGACCCATCGCGGGTAGGTGTCATCAGCAAAGATGATGAGCTGGTTCTCATTACGCTTGTAGCGAACCCAGATGAAACTTTCTTGGACGTCAGACACAATTACCCTGTGCCCAATAGTCTGGATCCCGGAGATATAATTGGCGATATGCTGGGAAAAACAAAGACAGCAAAAGGTGTAACCTTGAGGTTCAGAACCCACAGAAAGTCCAGCTTGCCCTGATCGCAACATAATAAGGTCTATAGAATGGCAGTAGTCAACAATAAATCCCTAGAGATGGGAAAACAAGCTAAATGGTTTTAATGTAGTATCACAACAAAGTGAATCACACGAATTTTCGTTTCCAGTGCATACAAGTTACATTTACATTATACTGTAGTCTATTAAATGTGTAATAACCTCATGTCTAAAAGACACTGTATATTCCTTAACTTTAAAGTAGTTTATTACTAAAAACTGCTAACCATCATCTGAGCCTTCAGTGAGTCATAATCTCTTTGCTGGTGGAGGGTCTTGTCTTGATGTTGATGTCTGCTAACTGATCAGGGTGGTGGCTGCTAAAGGCTGGGCTGGCTGTGGCAATTCTTAAAATAAGACAAGGAAGTGTGCTGCATCAGCTGACTCTTCCCTTCATGAACAATTTCTCCGTAGCATGAGATGCTATTTGATAGCACTTTACCCACAGAACTTCTTTGAAAATTGGAGTCAATCTTCTCAAAACCTGCCACTGCTTAGCAATTAAGTTTATGTACTGTTCTAAACCATTTGTTGTCATTTTGACAATCTTCACGGCAACTTCACCAGTAGATTCCATCACAAAAAAACACTTTGCTCATCTGTAAGAAGCAACTCTTCATCCATTAAAAAATTATCATGAGATTGTAGCAATTCAGTTACATCTTCAGACTCCACATCTAGATTCTAGTTATCTTACTATTTCTACATCTGCAGTTACTTTCTCCACTGAAATCTTAAAGTCATCCATAAGAGCTGTTATTGTTGATATTTTCACCTCTTCCCATGAATAACAAACGTTCTTAATGGCATCTAGAACAGTGAGTCCTTTCCAGAAGAATTTCAGTTCACTTTGCCTAGATCCATCAGAGAAATCACTATCTATGGCAGCTATAACCTTACAACATGTATTTCTTAAATAATAAGACTTGAAAGTTGAAAATACTCCTTGATCCACGGGCTGCAGAATAAAGGTTAGCAGGCATGAAAACATTAACCTTATACATCTCCATAAGGGTTCTTGGAGGACTAGGTGCACTGTCAATGAGCAATAATATTTTGAAAGAAATCTTTTTTTCTGAGTAGTAGATCTCAACAGTGGGCTTAAAATATTCAGTAAACCATGTTTGTAAACACACGTGCTATCATCCAGGCTTTTTTGTTTCAGTTATTGAGGTGGAGCAGATTTAGCATAATTCTTAAGGGCCCTAGGATTTTTGGAACGATAAACGAGTACTGCCTTCAATTTAAAGTCACCAGCTGCACTAGCCCCTAACAAGAGAGTCAGTCTGTCCTTTAAGGCAGGCGTCGACTTCTCCTCTCTAGCTAAGAAAAGCCTCGATGGCCTCTTCTTCCAATTGAAAGCTGTTTCGTCCACACTTGACAATCAATCTTGTTATAGCCACCTTCGTTAATTATCCTAGCTAGATATTCTGGATATCTTACTGCAGTTTCTACATTAGCACTTGCTGCTTCACCTTGCACTTTTGTTATAGAGATGGCTTCTTTCCTTAAACCTCATGGACCAACTTCTGGTTGTTTCACATTTTTCTTCTGCAGTTTTCTTACCTCTCACAGCCTTCACAGAATTGAAGAGTTAGGGCCTTGTTCTGGATTACGCTCTGGCTTAAGGAAATGTTGTGGATGGTTTGATCTATGCAAACCGCTAAAAACTTTCTCCATATCAGCAATAAGGTTGGTTTGCTTTCTTATCATTTTCATTGGAGTAGCACTTTTAATTTCTTTAAGAACTTTTACTTTGCATTCACAACTTGGCTGTTTGGTGTTTTGACCTAACTCTGCTTTTGAAATGCCTTCATCATTATATTAATCATTTCTAGCTTTTGATTTAAAATGAGAGACGTGTGACTCTTCATTTCATTTGAACACTTACATGGCCTTTGTAAGATTATTAATTGGCCTAATTTCAATACTGTTATCTCAGAAAACAGGGAGGCCCAAGGTGAGGGAGAGACTGGGAAAGGCCAATCCACAGAGCAGCCAGAACACAAACAACATTTATCAATTAAGTTAGCTGTCTTCTACCAGCAGCTACAGTAGTAATAACTGTCACTCTTGTAACAATTACAAGAGTAACAATAAGACCACTGATGATAGATTACCATAATATAACAATAATGAAAAAGTTTAATGTTACTATAAATTACCAAAATGTGACAGAGACACACAAAGTGAGCAAATGCTATTAGAAAAATGGCATGAATAGATTTCCTCAATAGGATTGCTACAAACCAAGTTGGAAAAAAAGTAGTATCTGCAAAGCACAATAAAACAAAGAATACCTTTAGAGGAAATATATGCCTAATTCTCATGGTTAAATTATTTATAGAAGCAAGGAGGACAGGAAATCTGCTTCTCAAGAAACCCATTTCCTCCTGCTCTTCTCGAGTCCCAAGGGCCTAATTCTGAGCCTGGAATTGGGTGATTACAACAAGATCCTACTAAAGACCTGATTTTAACATTACCCACAATCCTGCCAATGTCTCCTCCTTCCGCACTAGCTAGTTCAGGGGTCTTCTACCATTGTTATTTACCTTGTTCTCACATTTTCGGAGTAACTTCTTCTTTCCCAAGTCATAGACTCGTAGAAGCTTCCCCACACCAATCAACACCCTACCCTGGAATGGGGCAATGGCAGCAGGAACCTCTTCCACTGGAGTCTGTGAGAGGAAAAGCAGACAATGTAGCTATCAGAACATACAGCCATATGCTAACCTCACTCCTTCGACCCAGAATGCCTTCCACAGGCATATCAAGAAGACAGAGAGTGATAATCTTGTGCTCATCAGAGAAATCAACCACACATACAACAATCTCTTTGAAACAGTTACTTGGGTAAACAGGTCCCACACACTGCACTTCACTCAGTGAGTACATCAACGCCAACAAGTAAGAAGCAGCCCTGGTGCCCAATGAATACCAACTCAGAGCCCATGCTAATTTGACTGGCGCCACTAATAGTGAAGTCTTAATACATGAGAAGTAACTCTGTGGAGGAACACGAAAGGAATGCTAGTGACAAGTGACATCTTAGTTGTAAGGGAGACACAATGAATTTAGCATAGAAAGGGGGCTGTGAAATAATTATTTCCTAAATAACACCCCCTCTGAGAGGGCTGAAGGAACTACATTCATGTATTGTCAGTACAGAAAACAGGATTTTTTTTCTTAATTTTAAAATTATGGTAAAATACACACATGTAAAATTTACCATTTTAACCATTTTTAAGTATACTCAGCACATTAAGTGTATTCACATTGTTACGCAACCATCACCCATCATCCAACCCCAGAACTTTTTTCCTCTTTCCAAAGGGGAAGAACACTAATTCTTTAAACTGCTAAATTTGGATCACAAACCGCTGCCTGCTTAGTGTGACTAGTAAACAGAGGTCAGTTCAGTGTACACTGGGGTGGTCAGCACGCAGGCTTCCTGTGGGACTCACAGGCAGCAGAGCTTCACTGGAGCATGAGAGCTCCAGTAGCATTTTCCATGTGCTACCAAGAGATGGATTAGAATAAATGGGTTGGCTCCCAAAATGGTCGCCAAAAGATATATATAACCCATGACTTAAACTAAAGCGAGAGAGTCTCATAGGACAACCCAAGATCCAAAAGAACCACTGGTTGAGTCCTACCTTGTGTAAAAACTCCAGCTTTTCCCCATTGTTCACAAGCTTGTAGGTATAGACAAAGCCCCCTGCAACAGATCGGGGGTTCAGTATCAGGTCTTTGGCTACGCCCACCAGCACATACCAATCATCGCCAGTGTTGGAGAACCTGCACACAGCCACACTACACAGAGAAAGAAGTCAGGCATTAGTCACAGCCCGAAGAATTCCCATATCAGCCTTTAAAACCCTGGATGTCCTGAACTCCTTACCTAAAAGCAGCCTCATTCTGTTCCAGCTGGACAAGGTCAAGTGTGTTACCCTGAATAGGATTCATTACTCGGATCACAGAGGCCCACTGCCCATTGCCAGCCTTAGGAGCTCCAAAGATGGACTCAGGGAGGTTTTCATTGAGGAATGCTGCTGCCATCTCTGCGGCTAGCTCCCGCTCGTCCTCCCCTGCTGCTTCCACCATTTCCTAAATCCAAAAAACCAAGGAAGAGTTGGTGTGTTCAGAAGTGGGTCCTGGGTGAGCAGTAGGTAAGAAGCAAGAACACCTCTAGGGGTAGCTCATAACATAGAAAGTGGTGAAGTCCGTCGACTAAACCTAGAATTTCCCAAAATGAAAATTAAAGGGAAAGGTACATAGACATGGGAAACGGGGAAGAACAATGAAGGGAAAACCAGGTACTTCTCTGTTTACCACCAAAAAGAACTAACATCAGCTATAGTGAATAGATGACTAGTGGTTTGAGAAACATCAAAAGGAAAATACCATTTTTCTACCTAACCCATTTGATTCCCCTTGCTTAGACTACTTGTCTCCTCAATTCCAGACCAGACATAGTTTTACATGGTTGGGGCTAGGAAATGATTTCTGAAAGGAGCTAATGCTATGGATGAAAGCTGTCTCCCTTGGGCCTGAATCCAGGAAATATATTAACAGGCTGTTTTAGAAACTGAAAAACTAAAGAACAGTTCCACAGAGGGAGCTAAATACTGAATAAACCCAGGTCAGTGTATTAGTCCTAAATCAAAGAAATGCTTCTAAAACCAAAGACTTTGGCAAAAGGCTCTGCCTAAAGGACCGAAAAACAGCTTGGATCTTTAAATACAACAAAAAATAATCAACAATTACAGAGTTTTAAACTTTTCAACATGGTTTCACACAAAAGCCTTTTAACAGCCCTAGAGGGCAGTCTCATCACCTCTGCCATCTGCTGCTTCCTCTGAGCTTTTGTAGCCTCCGTGTAGGCGTTGTGGTCAGTCTCAATGATGATAAGGTTGTTACTTTCAGGATGGATGACAAATTTCCTGGGTGTGTACTGCAGTGGAAAGGCTACTTGGTTGAAGACAGCACCTAGCTTCTCCAATGCCAAAATCCTGTGTCAAAAGGAAAAGGGAGTAAACAGGTCATTCACTCAGAATCTAGAAACTGGTGGTGATGGTCCACGAGTGGTCACAGCAAACACATCAATCTCTAAATCTCTAATGTTGGTATTAGGAAACATGCAACAACAGACTTCTAATCTAGAAGATTCTGCACAAGACATAAGTATACCATGATGGGCCCTCCACGTCAGCAAAAGCTCACCACTGTTCATGACAATTCTAGTTTTTACCAGTGAAATCCACATTAGATCCTCAAAGGAATTTCCTTTTTATTACTCAAAAACCTTGAAATAAAGAGGACCAATTCCATTTTTTTTTTAGGTGAGGCAACCCTTGGTTGACCTCACAGATTGCAAGGTCCTTGTCAGCTTACAATTCCTTATTTTTTAAATATTTTTTACACTTACAGCACCTGGTCTTCCTAGGTGGTCTCCCATCCAAGTACTAACTAGGCCCGACCCTCCTTAGCTTCCGAGATCAGACAGGATCGGGCTTATTCAGGGTAGCATAGCCGTAGACCCAAATTTATTGTGAACTACTGCAATTACCTGAACATATGTGGTATTTGTGCTGATGGTGTTTCAAAAAATAAATGCCCTCCTGAACGAAAATCACCTAAGCTTTATGAAATCAAGAATCCATTGTGAACAGCAATATTTATAACCAGGATATCAACAACATGGGTGGCTTTAAAATGTTAAAAAAAAAAAAAAACTACAAAAAAAGGAAAACTTAAGAAAGTCAAACTGACTAGGTTATTTTCTAGCTTGCTTTATAGGCAGCACTCACTCCAACATTGTCAGTTTAAACTACAGTTTGTCAACTTGCAAAAGACCTAAATAATTTATATTGATGTTAAAATTTAAGATGTAACACTGCAAATGACAAGACAGAGTAAGAAAAAGTTATGTGTGATCCTGCTCTAAAACTTATCTAATTATACTGCCCTGGAAAACAGGAATCTTAAATCTCAAGAAGACTGAACTGTATTGCTATGTATTAAAACTTGGCCCTGAAGTCTAAATAGAAGCTAATAAAACTCCAAACACCGAAACTTGGCTACCAGGTGCTTAAATCCTGAGCCAAATGAAAAGTTTCAATTGCAACACACTAGCTCCATGATAGAGTTGACTCTTTGCCATCTTTTCATAATTTTTTCCAAACTCTGGCAAAAACACAGTCCAACCCCTTGGCAGAAAGGCTGCCTACTGGGCTTCAACTGTGAAACTCTTCTCACCTCAGGGTATTGGTAGAGATGGCCACAATGCCCTCAGGACACTGCTCAGAGGCGAAGCCAGATGCAAATTCCAGGGTCTCATAAGACAGAGGAGTGAGATGGAAACGAGATTGGTAAGAATAGCTCAACCATGAGCGGCTTGACATGGCCAACACCTGAGGAAAGATAAAACACCTCTGGTAAGCTTGAGAAAAACTCAAACATAGTATGCTAAAGTAAACACCCTATCCTCAAATTTCAGACTGCAGAGTATCCCAATTTATTTCAGAAACCTAAAAAGCTACCTTAAGAAAAAAAAGGCTTAGATAAAAGGCAGAGTCACTATTTGCTAAAGGTGGGGGCTACTAGCCATACAACCTAATCACTTAGATCTCTGAGCTTATTTCCATGTATGTAAAATGGGAATACTATCACAAGGCTGTATAGCGACAAGGATTAAATGCATTCACAAGTAAAGAACTAGCACAGTACCCAGAAAGAGATATTCTTAGCTATAAAGGACTTCTTTCACATTACCTCATAAACCATGATATCGATACAAGGCTGCTCATGGGTAAGTGGTCCCCTAGATGGGAGGTATCCAGCTAACTCTCAGTCTGTTCCATTTGCCCAGCCTGAGGGCTGAAGGGATCAATATTTCAACTTATCAATAACCAAATCGTGGAACAGTATTATGAAACCCCAGTTAAAAAGCTCTGAAACAAGGGACTCAAGACCTCCCATGAAAAAGAAAACAAAATAACCAAGCTAGAGCTAATGTCAATCGAATTAGATACTAGTGAATTAATGAAAGTAAAACTTGTACCAAAGGGATTTATCTCAGCTGATGCCACTAACATCCAAACATGCAACATGCTGCCTGCCCCCCTTTATTACTTACTGCCTCCTGGCCTTGCATCCGGACACGAAAGAGTTTCACAGGACGAGACCCCAAGTACCTAGTGCGGGTGTCCGATAAATCCCCAGTAACAGGGTCCAGGACAGTTCTAAGCAACACACCATTCTAATAAAAAGGAGAACAGTGGGTTAAGTCTACCCATAATGGAAGTTCCCTTGGCCACTTTATATAATTTCAGAGCAGATGGGAGGAAATGAGTTGGTTTAAAGAATATCCTGATAATCAGCCAGCCATTCATTTGTTCCCTCAATAAATCACTCAAATAGTTATCGAGCATTTACTAAGTGAAAAGCACACATTTTTCACTGTTATATCCTTAAAATTTTTTATTATGTATGCTAAATTCTTTATAATTTTAAATTTTAAGATATATGCACTGTTAAAAATAATCAGATCTCTAAAAACCATTTCCCCTAAAAATAATAAGACTCCTAAGGAAATGGCTAATTCAGGTCCAGGGCACGAATGTTCTGGATAGTCCATGAGAGGAAAAAAAAAAAAGGAAAAAAAGCCCCACAAAATCTTATTAATTTTTACACTGATTACAAACTGAAATGACATTTTAGATATAGTGGATTAAATAAAACATTAAAATTAACTTCATCTGTCCCCTTGTTTGTAGCTATGGGGAAATTTAAATTACACCCGTGGCTTGCATTATATGGACAGTCTGGTCTAAGATCTACTAACTAGTTTACAGGAAATACAAACAGAGGAACATTAAATATACAAAAGAAATGGCTCTGCTAAATCCAGAGATGGGACATTCTACAAGACAAATGGTCTGGTTTCTTAACAAGTAAAAATGAGGACAGGACAGTTACCAAAAGAAACATACACAGATCAAGCATATGCAAACTACACGCAGCTTTATGTAGATCCCGAGTAGAACCAATTGTAAAGAAATTTTTGAGGGAGAAAAAGGAAAATTGGAGCATGGACAAGACAGCAGGTATTAAGAAATTATTGTTAAATTTTATTGGGCATGATAACATTACAGCCTTAAAAAAACCCACATCAGTGAAAGCTACGTTCTCCACTATTTATAAATAAAACAATGTATCATCTTGGATTTGCTTTAAAAGACTCCAAGAAAAAGAGTGAGAAAAGATAAAATAAGAAAAGATAAAATAAGAATAGATAAAATAAGAAAGTTGAAAACTGTTAAAACTGGTGATGGGTACATGGAGCTTCATTACATTAGTTTCTCTAACTTCTGTGCATGTTTGAGAATTTCTAAATTAGGAAGTAAAATTAAAAAGCAAAAAGTACATGGGCCAGATTATTTACATGTTTGAGTAAATAATCACTGAGGAAAATGAAAATCAAAAGTATGTGGTCAAAAACCCTGACACTATCTGCTCCTTCAGTTGCTGCTTTTCACGCTATGAAGAGATCAGCTACTTTGACGACAGAGAACACTCAGGGGTCCCATATTGCTAATGGAGCCCATTATGAACTGTGAGGTATTAGTTTCAAAAACTGTATATTATGAGAACTACAGGTGACTTGAGTTCTGATCCAGAGTTGTGATGGCAAACATTTTTATCAGACTCTTTATAAAAATACTTTTTTCTAGGCCTTATTTGTTCTAAATCAAGACAAGAAAAGTGAAACGAAGCAGCACTGTTCACTAACGGTAACTGAAAACGTAGGCACAGAAAATGTCCGTATTAAACAAAGGAGTACATGAAACCTAAAGGCCTGATACCAACATTGTATGTATGCCTCTGGATTTCTTACCTGTAGCCCAATATTCAGGTATAGGAAGCCAATAGAGCCCCTCTCACCCAGCTCATCCTGCTTCTCAGTCCCACCCATTTCCACAATACACAAGGACTCCGGCTGGGCTGGGAGAGCCTGCATGCTCAGAGGTTGCAAACAGTCCTAAGGGAGAAAGAGAAAAGAATAAACCATGGAAAACGACCAATTCTGGAAAAAAACCTACCCAGAGAAATCTAATTCTAAGGGTGAAGTACCATCTTGTAATGCACAAGAAAAACCTGGAGTAAGTTCTAAACGGGTAGTGGGTTAAACTGAATCTGTAAATAAACTCTACAGAGGATCATACTTTCCTCTTTTTGTCAAAGGGGACAACATGGTAAAAGTGCATAAGCAGAGGGCACCTCCTTCTTAAAAGTTATCTAAGGCCCTAAGCAAGTCCAAGTCCTTTCTTTTAAAAACAGTCTTGGGATTTTCTTTGTTTTTAAGAGTCAAGGCTTAAGCTAAGAAAGGTTTAGTAGCCTCAGATCGGCAACTTTAAAGTGCTTGCAGAAGACTCCTAAACTGTGCTGCTACAATAGCCAGGAGCGACAAGTGTAGATTTCAGGGTCTAGCCCAGGGGATCTAAGAGACAGACATCAGGAGTGGGCCAGGTGCTCAGGCTCCAACTGGAAGATCCTTGAAGTGGAGGAAAACACTCACTGAGGGGTCCAGGGAGATGATTCTGACAGTGTTGTCTACCAGCCCCACAGCCAGGAAGCGAGACCGCTGCTCTCCAGGAGGCACATTGGCCAGACTCATGCACACCACATCTGCTGACATCTCCTTCCGCTCCGTGTACTCGTTCAGCTGTCCTGACTACAGGAGTGAAGACAGAAGAGAGGTCGCAAACCACTCGAACTCATCCCCAAAACTCTGGGCCCAGGGAAGGAAGGAGGACTGTTAAGTTCTTTTTTGCTTCCTCTCACTCTTCTTCCTATAACCAATGACCAAGAATTTCTCTACTTGAGGTCCCAAGACAGAACTCTACAGGCTAACGGCAAGCAAAATTACTGACGAGAATCAAGAGACCTTTGACAACTACAGTGCGCCACATATGTTCTAAGCCAACCGAGCTCTCAGGAAATGGAAATGTGTAACACTCTTTATCTGTTTATGAGAATACTTTGGGCAAAAGAGAATTCAAATATGGAAGTTAAAGACAAAAAAATTTCAATATAGGTATAGTTAAGACTATATAAGCTGGCCACATCTACAAGACTTTGAAAGCATAACTAATTATACTCAACATGTCTCCATATAGAAAAACAAAAGAAAACTCTGAAATGAATTCAGATCTCAGAAATTAAACCTATGGCAAATATTTGGTGGAAAAGCAAGTAATTCATTGCTAACATGGGATTTTAGAATGCCAATTAAAATTAAACATGTTACCGACCCCCTACTCCCTATAAAAGGCTAAAATGGCGTGTGAACGATTTTCCTCCCCCAATTTTCTTTCTTATGAATGTAATTTAGATACCTAGACTACAACTCCCATCTTTACCTCTGGACTCTACTAAGTCTCAGTAAATAATAAATAACATACGGGATCCATTTCAAAATAGACCAGCTCTCCTCCTGTCAGGGCAATCACTACTTGTCGCTGGTTCACTGCACATTTCACAATTGTTTTCTTTCCAGGGGTCTTCCACTCATTGACCCTCTTGTCTGCTCGTATGTGCCGAATGCCATCAGGATACACCTAGAGTAACACAAGGAAACCTGACTTTAGCAATGTGACTCATCACTCATATTCATAGCTATCAGATCTGCCTGTCACACTAGCTGAGTAAATGACAAGAGTTAATAGACCCCAGGCAAGGTCAACTTAAAGAAGGTTCGTGTCTTGCAACATCTACTTCAAAGAAGTTCAAAGTTCATTAAGGTGAACACAACAGTCTACACCTCAAAGGCAAAGAAAGGACTAAGAAAGGCCAGCAGGTAAGTAGCACTGAGAATCCTCACCTGTACCAAGGCATCATCTCCTAACAAGGAGCAGGACAAGGTTGGGGTGGTACCCAAGAACCCAGAGTCAGTCACTTCTTCCACAGTCTCTCCGATAGACAACACTAGTGTGGCATTCACGAAAGACACGATGATGTATGCATCAAATTCATCTGAAAAAGGTAAGAAAAGAAAGGAGTTGGTTAGCTAAGAACTCATTAGTTACAAAGCCGAATGAGACATACTAAGTTTTCTCTTCAGAAACCTTCCAAGGCACTTCTATGTGTAGTCATCACACACACAGTCATGTGACAAACAGCACAGGATGATCCAAAAGATAACTGAAGGTCATAAAGCCTACAGATATACTTTGCTTTCTTAAATGCCTAAATACATTGAGTAGATATGCCCGCCTCTAATACCTCTGAAAACTAATATTTTCTCAAGACATTTGCTGGAAAAATGCAAGAGGACAAAGCAAGGGAATCAGAGGCATGAAGAAATCTTGAAATACTACGATATTTATATGTGTTGAATTAAACTTATTTGTGCCAGATCCCAGGCACAAGCTAGTCTTAAAAGATATTCCTCATAATCAGGAAAGGTCCCCAAGCTTCTTCTGAATAGAGCTTATGTAGGAACACAAGATCTAATGAATAAAACAGATTACTTAAGCCTCCACGAGACTAAGTCATCCTATAGCTGGAAACTGAGAATCCTAGGATGTCCCGACAGGAATTCTATAAGAACACTAGATAACCAGGAAATAGGGAGGGGGGATTGTTTATACCGCCAGTCCTTGATTTCTCTAGTTTTTCATTATTTAAAAATACAACTATTCAGTGGTCATGAGCAATCCTAGTAGGATTTACTTTTCAGTTAATGAAATGTAGTTGGATAAACAAACACTAATGAGTTTCTCAAGGTCAGAGGACCTGAGGATATAAGCAACCTCAAGTTTCTCATGCAGATACCATAGTTAAAGGCCATCCATTTCCCATACATTCCACCCTACGACATAAAACAGCTCTGTGTATGTGTGTCCCACATCCAGCACAATGTGAGGCATAAAGTTTGGTAACTGCTGAAGAAAGGCACGTTTACTTGTTTAAGAAGTTGATTTTCCTACTTTACATTTGAATTTTCTTTATCAATTCCTCTTTCTGTCCCTCTCACCCAGAAATCGGGTAAACAAAGGACAGAATGACAGGTAGACAAGGTACTAAACTGGGAGTAGCTACCTCTTCTAAGCAGAAGCAACTGTAGAACTGTTTGCCTGAGCCTTTGTCAGAGCTCAGCGCTGTAAGGCTGATCCATCTCACTCACAATCAAGGATTCCGTTTGGGTTCTAAATGTTCCAAAGGTGGTTCAGTTGAATTAAGATTACTGGATCAGTTCAGCAGAATCAGCGTTATTTTAAAAGGGGGGGGGGAGGGGCAGTGAAGATGTACTATTGCTATAGTCTATAATAGTGTTCTGACCCATTAGCAGGACATAAAAATTTGGTGAGTTGCAATCAGCATTTTTAAACAAATATATACAGAAACCAATGTGATTTATGAAACTGCGTCACACACAGTAAGGATAAGCATTGTTTTGCAAAACTTTTGCTTCAATTAATACATGCATGTACTGACAAGGTGGCTGAAAGAATCAAAGACCTTTTCCAATCATTGTAATCTAATGGCTACACCAGGAATCCAGAATAAGAATTCAATTTCCAAATCATAAGGATTAACACTGGACAAGCAGATAGCTGGTTTTACATTATTTTGTTATATATAATTGTCATCATGTACCAAATGCTTAAGGGACACCTTATGATACGGATTTGTAAGACAACACTGTTCATATTCACAAAATATGAGTAATAACACAGTTGTCCTTGAAATGGATATCTTTGTTTTAAAATTAAATTTACTGGGGTGACACTTGTTAATAAAACAATATAGATTTCAAGTGTACAACTCTTTACTATATCATCAGTATACTGCTGAAATAGGTACCCTAAGAGCATCCAACAAAACCATAATCAGTTTCCACATAACACCAAACGTGGAAGCTTTTACACCCGCTCTCAGGTTTTGCACTGGAAATTTCTGGTGTGTAAAAACAACAGGAATTACTTAATTTTAACATTATATGACTATTGTGTCCTTTCTCACATTCTCATTACTGAAGCCTAATGCTTTCAAAGCTGTATCAGAGCAAATTAAAGCCAAACAACCAAGGGCTCTAACAACTGGCCAGGATTTCCAGTCTCTTCCTTCAGTCAGGAGGTAAAGGGGCTTGACTATCAGAAAAGAGACCATACAACTTCTCATTTACATGCAAGAGAATGAGTGGAGAGAAGAAGGAGGGCTGCCTGGGTCCTTATCTTCCCTTTGGCCCAAGGCGTCAAACCACTCAGATATAAAAATAAAGAGTTGCTCAGTGGATTTAAATAGGGCAATTCAACATGTGGTAGAGCAATGACTAATATTTGAAAGCTGTTTAACATTACAGATTCCCTCAAAATATCCATTACCATATGAAAGATACTGTAATGTTTACCCTTTCCATTTTATGGCGAGGACCTGCAGCAGATTAGTTATTCTTATGTCTTAAGGTTACAGGTTAAAAGTTGGAGTTCAGAACAAAAGCAAGCTTCAGTCAAGATAAATGGCTATGAACCATAAATACCCATGTTGCTTTTTTCCAGGGGTTGCAAGTTTCATATTAAAAAATATCAGTTCATATCTCAGTGAAGAATTTATCAGAGTATGAAAATGCATCTTTTGTATCAATTAATAAGGACTTCTATCTGTCTGAGCACTGCTGAAGCACCCCAGAGAGAATGCTTTATTCTTCTTTTCCCAGCCTTAGTATCTGAGGCTCAACAAGCAGCCCACTTCAAAGAATAAAGCCAAGTGACCATCCACTATTAAGTCCCAATATCATTTTATATTCAGAATACTCGGTGCTTGTCTTGACTCAGATTATACTGGGGAGGAGGGCAGAAGGAGGAAGGGAGTCTCCAGGGCCTGATCATATAAAAACACCTGGAACATACAAAACTCCAAGGGAGAGTATAAAGCTAAGGTTTTCCAGCTACAGGCTCTTTCAACTTAAAGACAAATCAGTAGCATGTTCCACATTCTGTGGGAGAAAATGAGAGAGGCTGATTCCTGCCACTGACCATTTAATATACAAACAGATATGTGTGCACTATTACAATGCACGTGGATATCCAATTGCAAAGTTACCCTCTGAGAGATGCCATCAGGGCAGCCTCAACATTTTGTGTAGGTCCCTCTACCTGGGTAAACTCTAAGACCTCATGGTAGACCCTAGCAGTAGGTACACACCTGTGGTGATCAGCACCTTCACCAGCCACCTGTGGAAGAGAAAAAAAGGCTTGGTATTGGTAGTGTGCATCACCAAGTACCAGCCAAGGTTAGTAATTGCCTGAAAGACTGCAGCATGTGTGGACATGTGGGATGTTCACCCAATAGTAACTTGGGGTATCTAAGTTACTATAAGAATGAACAGAGAAAACCTGACCTGTTTTCATAAGTGATAGCCCAAAACAGAGTTTCTAAAGAGTAAAATTTATGGAGATATAGTCTTCTCTCAGATTTTGGTATTAAGAGCAGAACATTTTTCTGCTACAAGTTCCATCACTAACTGCTTATCACTAACTTACCAAACACTGTCCCCAAAAAGCCTTCCCTGATCCTCAAAAGTATGTCCTCTCCTCTAACCCCATCTTTGGCTACATGCTTGTGCCTTTTATTATTATCAGAACACAAAAGAATTTGGTATGCTTGTCTTCTTCAGATGGCAAGTGCTCTAAAAGTAAGGACCTATCTTAATTACTGAGTACACAGTGGACACTCAAAAGACTGCAGGATGAAAGTACAGAACTTATCCTACACCAAATCAGAAAGAACCACAGACTCCCACTGCAGGGTTAGTCAAATGAGCACTGAACTGAGATTCAGGAGACAAGGTTTTCGATCTCCATTACCTTAGTGAGCTATTTTGGGAGACTCAACCTGTGATTTCCCACTTTCTTCATAAAAATGAGGGTAACTTTTCTGTACATCTAAATCTATTTTAAAACAAAGCTTAAGAAGTTAAACAAACAAGGAGGGGAGCACACCAAGTTTTACCTCAAAAGATCTTCCTAATTAAATAGTCTAGGCAATGTTTTCAAGAACCATGTCAATGAGACACCAAGCACTGACCAGTTTATGAAATTACATGCAATGGGGAAATCTTTCAAAACCATTTATCTAATAATTATTTCTCAACTAAAATAAGCCTACTGATTTCCTATTCACTTTCCTTTCTTCTCAACTCAGACTTGATTCCAGTGCCTACATGGAAACAAAATCCACCAACATGTATATTCTGCTAACAGAGGTCTCCCTCTTACACATTTCCCAGCTCCCTTAAATTTGTTCCTCACAATCAGAACATCTAAATATCAGGAAGAATTCCAGCTGTTTTCTTGGAAAAGCTTTGTATGCTGGCCAGCATGATCTTACTCACCAGTCCTACATTCCTGAGGGAACAAGAGGAAAATGAGGTCTAGGAATAGAAATGACCTCTGGCCCCAGAGTAAGTCAAAGGGAAAATAAAAACTGATTTTTATTTCTAAGGGACTGAATGAAATTCAACTGTCACAAGACTTTCCTGGCATTGCGCTACTATGCATTTTCACATAGCTTTCAAACTTTTAGGAAGGAGTGATCATTTTTATCGAGGAGTTCAGACTTCCTTCTCTTTCCTCCACCCCTTCTTTTCCACTCGCTCAAAAATTCCAATTCCATTCAATCAATCCCTGCTTTTCTTAAAAACAACTACACCCATCGAGCAGGACTAATTAACAAGCTTTACCAAATTTCTTAATACCTAGAATAACACCATCAATTTCATTGTTATCAGCACAACAGGTAAGAACATGGTTGAAGAAAAATTAAGCAAAAACTTTCCTTCATACCATATCTCTTACACAGATGGAACCAGTGTCTTAAAGATAAATACAAAGACCATCGCACAAAACAGCTCCATGATATCCAAGTGTGTATGTACCAAATATTAATAGTCACCCTATGCATCCCTCATCCATGTGTACAAATAGTATGTGAAAACATCCTGATTGGGAAAGCCTCGAAAACATGGTATTAGGCCAGGAAAAATTTCTAGTATACAGTGCTAGATGTGATATAGAAATATTATGAATGCAGTCTCTTAAGCCTTATACTGTCAATGGCACCCAGACTCTCATTTTGAGGGTTGGAAAGGGCCGCTTACCTTCAATGTGCCGGCGCACTGTCCAGACAGCATTGGGGTTACCGGGTAGTTCAGAGACAGCCATTTCTGACACCTGACAGAAGAGATAAACCACATATCCAGTGAGCATGGATCTCAGCTCCCTGCTTACAACTACACTAGATAATAAGGTCCCAAAGGCAGTGCTCACAATGTATGCTGGATTTTAAAAAATGTAACCATTAAATACAAAGAGAATCTTAAAATCAGCAAAAGTAGTTAGTTACCTACAAGGGAGCACTTATAAGACTGGCTGGCAGCTGATTTCCCAAAAGAAACCATGCAGGACAAAAGGGCTTGGCACAAAATATTTGACATAATGAAAACCCAAGATCTACAACCAAGAATATTTCATTTAGCAAAGCTATCATTTAGAGTTGAAGGACAGATAGTTTCCCAGACAAAAATAAGCTAAAGGAATTTATCATCACCAAGTCAGTATTACAGAGAATGTTGGAGGGACTTCTTTAAGAAAAAACATGTATCAAAAATAGGAATAAACAAAGATAATAACTGCATTCCGATCAACAAGTACCTAAATAGAAAAGAATTAAGTGCTCTAACCAAAATATAGAGTGGCTGAATGGATAAGAAAAAAAGACCCCTACATATGCTGCTCACAAGAGACTCACTTTAGATGAAAAGACACACATAGACTAAAAGGAAGGGGATGGAAAGATACTGCCTTCATGGACCTAGAAGGTATTGCGCTGAATGAAATGAGTCAGAGAGAGACAAATATCCCATGATTTCACGTACATGTGGAATCTAAAGAACAAAATCAACAATAACAAAAGCGGAAATAAACTCATAGATACAGAGAATATTTAAAGGGATACTAGATGGGAGAGTAGTTGGGGGGGAGACAAAGAGGTTAAGAGGTACAAATGGATAGATGCAGAATAGACATGGAGATACAGAGTGTAGCATGGGGAAGATGGTTAATAATGTTATAATAAATATGGAAGGGGGAAGAGGAGTACTAAATTTAGTGGGGTGATCACTTTGCGAGTTACATGGATCTCTGAACACTATGCTATACAACTAACTGAAACTGGTATATTATTGTACGCCAACTATAAGCGGAAAAAAAACAAAAAAACCTCGTTGAATTGTACAAGGTAAATAAAGTAACTAGTTGTCTATCATATTTCAATAAAGGCAAGGGAAGAAAAGCCGGGGAAATGTCCAGGGGAGACCTAAGGAAGGAGTAAGAGGTTATGGAAGGGGGTGGGAGGGACTGTCAGAACAGCTGTTCCTGTGGGCCACAGCAGAAGCTCCCCCATGTGACATGGACTTTGGGAGTGAAAAGAGAACAAGAGCAGTGTAGAAACTATACAGTGTGGTTATTCAATAGACAGGTCATGCCTGGAAGAGTCTTCCTTCATTCCCTTCATAGTTCTTTCAAATGCAGCAACTATAGAAGTAAAACTCTATTTTCTCCATAAATACATAAATTTTAATATTTTCAGTTGAGAAACAGTTGAATTATGATACTATGCCTAAAAGGCTGTTCACCATGGTCTTAAATTTAGCCTACTGCCTGAAATACTCAAAATTTTTAAAAAGTGCATTGCCATAGAAAATTATAGACCCAATTAGACAAGACACTACGAAATAAATCTGAGGAGCTTCTCCCAATGGGTAAATTCAGAAGAGTCAACTGTATGTAATAATTATAGACATGCTGTTTTTTTAAAATGGACTAAAAACAGTGTACAAGAGGCGAGAGTTGTGCCACTTGGGTAACAGAGAAAATGAATAAAGGAAAACAAGTTTTCTTCAGTAAAAAAAAAAGAGAGAAAAAAAAAAGGTAACCATCTAGTCAAAGAACATTAAGAACCAAAAAGCCTGGAGATATTGACAATACCCATGACAGACTTTTAGCAAGAAATGATGAAACATCTGGGAGGGTAGTTGTTATAGCCAAAGCTATATGCTTCCTTTGGTCATGACATGCCTGCATCATCCACAAAAACAGGACACATAGAAATGAATCAGGCCATCTGAGCTGGCATTTCATAAGAGCGAGCTTCCCTTATCCTCTTGGCTGGCAGTTATCTCTTCCACCTATAAATTCTCACAAAAGCCACAATCACCATCTCTTAGGGCACTTTTCTAAAAAGTGATTTGAAGACCTGTCCTTCCTACTAGATTTTCATGCTCCTTAAGGTCAGAGTAAAGAGTCCTATGAATGTCCTATAGGTTCTCAGAGTAAATGAAATATCTAACGTGAATTCAAAATGATCTAGAAAGAGAAACTAAAGAGTTATACATGAACTCTCTATACTACCTTTGCAATTTTACTATAAATCCAAAAACATTCCAAACTAAAAATTTTATTATTAAATGTTTTTAAATGACCTAGAGACAACATATTAGCTTATTATATTATACCGTGTAACTACATTATGTAGGAAGAACTCATGTATATTCATCAAAGGCATTATCCTTTTCTTAATTTACGAATAGCAGAAATACCTGATCATGGTACAGGAGAATCCTGGAAAAATTATCAACAAAATGTAAATGTCAGGCATGCTATACTCTATACCAAAAGTAATACCTGACAGTGACCCTGTTCAACTGAGACTGTAATTTAGCATACAATATGGTTCAAATACACGTATAGAAACAAAAGCAATGTTTAACAATTTTAAAATATTTTTATATATAACGAAGATTTCTTTTTTTATATAGAATAGGAAAAAAGTGGTAGGGGCAGGGGACTCAAAATGATTCTTAATTGGGTCCTTTATTTCACACTTTACACAAAACTTTCTGTTAATACATATATGCATTTTGGAGGCATGCTGGCTTCCATCATATGGAATCCAATAGAATCCAATGAATAACACAAGTAACTAAGCAAGAACTATTGGTCTAAATTGGGTTTGGGTCATTGAGAAGTTAGTGGATTGGTGAATATTTTGACAGTCAAAAATCTATCGAATTCCTTTATAGCAATATTAATAGCTAACATTTATTGAACAATTATTATATGCCAGAACATAGGCATTAAATAATTCACACATCAATCCTTTAAGGTAGATGCCATTATTAAGCCCATTTTACAGAAGAGGAAACAAAAGCTTAATAACAGCTATTAAGTGGTTACAGCCAAAACTGAGGTTATCTTGGCTGTGTTCCAATAAAAATCTACAGAAACAGATAACTGTCTCTGAAAAGTCTATATATAGTCTGCAAACTCCGACCTCTGAAAGCAGATTGTCATAGATTTTACTAACAAAATCAATTCCAGGGCATTTGCCAAAAGGAATCAACACTAGAACCAAGATGAGATGTGGGATTTGAGAAGATAATTTTGAATGTCTGTATTACCTAAAAGATCCAACAATAAAGGATTCATTACATAAATTCTGATCCATCCACCTGGATGGAGAAGTGCAGAATCATTAAAAATGATATGACTTAAGAGCACACAGCAATAAATTCAGATATAAAAAGAAATAGTATTAACATAGTAAAAAATGTTAAGTTTCTGAAATCCCTGAATAAAGACCAAGACTAAAAGGAAATGGAGTAAAATGTTCCATGCAGATTTCCTAACCTCCATGTTATGGCTAGAGTAAGCCTGGTACTAGGAAAGATGTTTTTTCCCTTTTATCCCCATTTGCCAATTTTTGAAATGTGCCTGTTGTGCTAACATGTTAAGGAATAGAATATTTAAACTCCAAACTTTATGGAAATAGAGAAAACATTTTTCTTTCATAGAAACATTAAGTTTATCTTAGATCTCATCAGAGTAAAGCCGTAGGATGCTTCATCGATGTTTCCCTCCAACCCCTGCAGATGATCTTACCTCAAGTCCATGCCTTAAGACTCTCAGAGATGATCGGGGTCCTCTACCACAGGCCACATACAGCTGTGGAGTGTCTTCATTTGCCAGATCAGCTATCTGTAGAGAAAAAAATGCCTACTTGTGCTAAGTTTTCACAATGATCCCTAATTATTCTCAGGGAACAAACTACTCTTCAGTTTACTAAGCTTATATATTGGCTATTGGCCCTGGCAGCATGAAAGAAAAGGCCCAATGTTCCAAAAAGCAAATCAGTTGGAAGATGGGTTTTACCAACACACGAAAGGCTTGTTATCAGCTAAGTTAGCAAAGAACTTTTTTAGTAAAGTATTATGTAACCTCCAACTGAAATTACCATTTCCTTCCAAATAAAAACTAAAACTTATCAGTATCTGTGACTGTCACCAATATAATCATTTATTCATATAAATGTTTATAGATATTGCCAATTATCATTTCCCTTGTCATTACTTTAAAACTTGTATTTGTTAGGACTGCACACAATCACAGCTGCCCTATCTACAGATGCTCCTATGAAGTAGCTGACCAACTCATGGGTAACTGCATCTGGTTGTTTAGCCACCAAATGGAGAAGTCAAGTGTTTCATACTGGCATCCCAGACATCTAGTTGTTGGTTTCCAGTACAATTATTTGTTGATCAAAATATGAAAAGGTTAGTCATTTGTATTGTAGTTTTGTCAAATTGGACAATTCTAATGAAAACTCTCGACCGTAAGGCAGTGCATCCTACTTTAATATGAATTAGCACGTGGGTTTTGAGTATATATAGCCTTCACACTGATCTCTTTAAAAAAGATTAGCTCACCTATTTTAAATGCACCATCTTATTTAAAGCCTTAATAAAGCACATATATTACTTTTTCACAACTTAAATGATGTTTTGCTATCTTGGCTATCAAGTTTATTACTACACACATTTAAAAAATTGTTCAGAGAGGGAATCCAGATGCTTCACCAAGCTTTTAGAGATCCATGGCACAAAAAATGCTTATAGACCTGCTACATGTTAACTTCCTGTTTTTATTCTTTACCTACAAACTACTTCAACATTCCCTCAAATTCCAATGAAAGGAAAGAAAAATCAAACTAGGAAATAATACTTATTTTCTATTGCCCTCAGAACTAATCCTTTGTCAAAAAGAGCAGTTAATTTCAGAATGATTCATTTTACCAGAAGTGCCTGAATGTTGACTTGTTTCTCCTGCACGCAGAGAGCAAAACTCTCTCCCACTAGAAGTGCAATTGACTAGACAGGGTAGGGTGATCCCTAATGGTCACTCGACTCACAGCAATCCAGGACCAAGAGGTATGGTAAAATTCCTGCTACAATTAAGCACCTTAGTAGGGGATGCAATTCCCATCTCACGCCACCTCCGGTTCCTCCCTGAGGATGTGACTGAAAAGTTCCTGCTACTGACTGATGCCAGTGTCTCTGGAGCATTTTAAGGAGGAACTGAGTGTTAAAATAAGATAAACATAGGTATTGACCATTAAGTGAGAAAGGGTCAATGTTGGAATACTATGAAGTATATGAACCTGTTTATATTAAATGTAACACACATTTGTGGGGAGAGATGTGAGTCTCTCTGCTTTTGTATGCAAAGAAAATACCTAGAAGCAATCATGACAAGCTTTTAATAGTAACAGCCTCACTGGAGTGAGGAGTTGAAAAAATTGGGGATAAGGCTTTTAACTTTTTGTACAGTTTGAATTTTACACTGAACATGAGTTTTATAATTTTTTTAAAAAGCTGAAGGATTTAGGTAATGGTTTTTAGTTCCCGAAATTCTAAAGCTGCTTCACCTTTACAACTCTGGCGATTCCACAGACATGCTGACGAATCTAACTCTTGGACTAGAATTTAATTTAACTGGAGTTAAAATTTTAAACTCATTCAGATTCAAAACAATTGGCTGGCACTGCTCATTATGGAGATGACTGGAAAGACCCACACCTGGCAAAACAAAATAGGAGAGAGACTGTCCAACTCATCGACCAACACAAGGTTTTTGAGTGGTCTTGGTTGAAAGAAGAATGTGTCTCCTTCTTCTAGAGGCATGGCAGATGAAAACTCAGGTTCTTCGTCATCATCTCCGAGATGTGCAATCTGATATAAATAACTGGGGGGAGAAACAAAGACTTTAATTAAAAACATGTTCTGTCTGAAGATAACGTTTGACAACATTAATACTCATATTAATATCTAATCAATATCACAACATGCACTGAGTCATGCACTGTTTGAAATCTCTGCATATCTGAGTGGGATTTTCTCTTTTTTTAAGAATAGAAAAGAGATGAAAAAATTAAAGCCACTGAATTCAAACAGGTACAATGGAAGAGCCTTGGCAACACAGTGATTAAAAGCACTGGGCTTCCACTAGTGCCTGGGTTTGAATCCCAGCTCTGCCCCTTATCTTGCCACATAACTTTAGGCTTACTAATCTCTGTACCTCACTTGCCTCATTTATAAAACTGAAATAACAGTACCTTCCTACAGAATTCTATGAGTACTTACAACAGTGCATGGCCCCAAATAAACATGTTTTTCAAATAAAATTAATAAAATCCAAAGGCAATCTATAACCATTTCCTATTTTAAACACACACCAGGCCAAATTTAATAAAAAACAAGAGTTGGTGGTGACCTCGCAAAAGTATGCAGATATTACAGTATTGTTCCTCAAACAAAACATAAACATATCCAGAGATAAGTAACAAAGTCATCTTGCCTTTCTCTGATCTGTCCTCTGGCTAATGCTTAGTTAACTGATTCAAAGGAACACCATAAAAAAAGGAAAGCAGTTTGAGAGTCAATGACTTGTAACAATATATCATCATAAACTGAATGTGCAATGAGCTTTAGAAAAACAGCTCATTTAAAACAAAACACCAACTACTGTTTATTCTTTAAATAATATACCAGACCTTCAATACAGAGCATTTTAAACAATATCCAGTGTAGCTTTTTAGAAGGAGAATGACTAGATCAGTGTCTGAAATACATTAAGGTACTCAATAACTATTAGCCAAACAAACCTCATGGCATTTAACACTTTTGGTAAACACATCAGAGTATATGCTAAATTATGAAAAAGCAAATAAGGTTATTACAAAAGCATTAAAACAGGACACATATACAAAAAAACTAATATAAACTCCTTATTCAGGCAAGATGTCTACATGCAGGTGATAAAGACCACCTGTCAAAGACACCAGCAGTGTCTACTAACTGAAAAATGCGAGGCTATCTCCATCACAGTAAAAGCTGCTTTGACTGAATCTTGGTAAAACTTTCTGAGACTGTAGTGTTTTGCCTAAGAGCAGAGGTTGAGGAACCAGGCTGTCAGAGTTTGAGTTAGATTTAGTGTAATCAAATTTCTTAAATTCTGTGACCCAGATCCCTAAACTATAAATGGGATAATGGCACTGTCTCATAGGGAACGGCATGAGTTAATATTTGTAAAGTGTTTAAAACAGTACTTGGAACTTAGCATATAATAAATTAGTGTTTGATAAATAGGTCGTTATAAGGATTAAATGAACTAACACCACAGTGCATTTCTAATTCCCCAATTCACCACTCAAAAGTCTTCCCAATTTCAGCTTCAGCAACAATAATTTCTCACAAGAATGAATCCATCTCACTCTGACAGAATCCCATCTGTACGTACACTGTAGTCTTTCTATTCTCTGCCCTAAGAACTTCTATCCCATGGGTGGTTGCCTGAGCCACAGGATAAGCAGGGGAGCTCATGCCCCCAGGGGTAACTTTCAACCCAGGAGAGAGCAGCTGGTGTTGTTGACCTTCAGATGAGCAATTCTGAGATGCACTCTGCTTGCTTCATGCTCAGGTCTTCATGGAAGTGAGTTCCCACTGACCATAGAAGGAACCTCAATAACACATCCTTATACTGGATTTCCTTTTTCCTTTTTCTCTTTAGATTTATACAAGTGTTTGTGGAACATCTGTTTAATACTAAGTCGTTCAATAAGTATTTATTCAATAAAATGTCCAGAAAAAAACTCAGATCACTTCTAAAGGTATGCAGCCACTCACAGGTACAAATCAAAGCCACTGAAGTAGAGGAAAATAACCAAGAAAAAGAATGTCAAAGGGAAAGGAAGACAAAAATTCTGAGGAAACTAAAACATTCTTGTGAAAAGCTCTGCTCCTGCAACTATTACAGTAATCAGGGTGAACTAGCATAATAAAAAGGATTACTCACTGGTTTCCAAATTCTGATGCTACAAAAAGGAAGCCTGTTTTAAGCACACACATAGCAGCAGCAACAGGCACAGTATCAAAATACTTGAGCCGGATTTCAGTTACCTGGAGTGAAAAGAAAAAAATTCTTGTGTGTAGGCAAGTGAAGGTAGACCATGGAAGGGAGGCCAGTGTTCTAAGACAGTACAATCAGAGTAGCAAATAAAATACTGTAAAAAATACTTTCTTCCCCGCTTCTATCACGGTCTGCTTACCATATCTTCATCTGTCTCCAAAGTAATCTTGAAGATATCGCCCTGCTCAGTTTGGGCCAAAAAGAAGAACATCGATTTGGTCTTATGGGTGGCAGAGCAGACAAAAATCATTCCTCTTTCAGGGTCATCCAGGTCATTCTAGCAAAATCAAACATACAACCAACATCATCTTAGAAATGAGTACTTATACTTAAATTCAGCACCTTACCAACAGGAATTATACAGGCCACCCAAGGCCTAGAGGCACCTAGAGCCTCTCTATACAAGCTTTGACTCAAATGCAGCCTGCTAGCTGTTGCCACAAAACACAATATCTAAAGTTTCCTGTATGCTAATAAATACTCAACAAAGCCTGGATACCAAAATACAGCCACAATACCACTCTAAAGCCTAATGAGGTCGGTAAGGCAAGAACTATCTCCAGAGAAAAACGTCAGAAAAGAGACGTATTCTTTAAAGAATCATCACTTCAGGCTCTGAATAAAACTCTTCTGTGTCCACAACACTACTCTCATAAGACCTTTCTACACCAACTTCCTGGATTACGAAGAGGTTATCACCTTGGCTATGATTTTGGATTTTTTCCAAAATGTTCCCAACATTCTGTATTTCTCTCACTGAATGAGCTCTTCAAGGGCAAAACACGTTTTAAACTTCTTTGCAGCCCCAAAGCTAAGTACAGTGCTCGGCAATTAGATGCTCAGTAAACGTCTCATCAACCAAAATGAATTTCCTCCCACCTCTTACCAAGAAGCATTAAGTTTCTTCTTAGGTTTTCTAAAATTGATGTTTTCTTACTTGGATATCATGTATTAAAGAAAATAAATAACTCCTAAAAGGTTTAACTGCAGAATCTATAAATTAATATTAAAAAGATAACTAACCTGGGGCTGAGAGGAGACTGAGGAAGCAGAGATGAAACAAGGTTACCTACGTGCTGATAACTACTGAAGCTGGGTACACAGACATTCATGATATTCTACTTTTGTATATATACGCTTAATAATTTCCATAGTAAACTGTTAAAATTAAAAGCAATAAAACACTGTTTTCAACCACCAAAGTAGAAACTGGTTAAAGGGAAAACTACTAGGTGAAAAGATGTTGAGAAAAAGGACATTTACAGTTTCAAAGTTCACTACCAGATTCCATGCCAATTACAGAAAGGAAAAGGTGCCTTCACAGAGAGCAGAAATACACCCACTCAACAAAGTGATCGACTTAGCATCACCAATGAGACAAACCAACATTGTGGGCCCCTAACATGATCTAGTAGGAAATATATGTCACCACCTTAATAATTCAATTAAAAATATTACCTGGACATAATCGTGAGGAAAAGATCATGGGAGAGACTATAAGAAAATCAGCCCAAACTCTTAAAAAATGTCAGTATAAGACTAAAACAAACAAAAGAGAGAGAAAATATTCTAAATTAAAAGAGACTAATGGTAGATATAAGGAAACTTTTGGAAACGAAAAATATATAAAGTAATTGTTATTACATAAAATGGTAAATTTCTTAGGCACAATACTGGTAGTGTGGTTATGTACAAAAATGTCCTTCTTAGGAGCCTTATCTTAGGAGAGTCCTATAGTAAAAAATGATATCATCAACTAATTTTCAAATGTTTAACCTAAGAGTTAATATGTGTACACACACACACACACACACACACACACACACACACACACACACACACACACACACACACACACACACACACACACACACACACACACACACACACACACACACACGAGACAGAAATGCAACAAAACAATAATTGGTGAATCTAAGTGAAAGGCATACAGTAATTCATCGTCCTATTCCTTAAATTTTTCTGTATGTTGGAACTGGGGGGAAGGGGAAACAAAAAGAACGAAAGACAATTTATCTCCAACAAATAAATATTCCTGGCCTCTTCAAACTAGAAACGTTCAGAAATTTCAAACTGATAATGTCCACAGGTTCCTCCAAAATGGAAATTGTGTTAGCGTTTAATTCTCTTTCTCAGTTTTGCTTCTACTAAAATATTTTACCGGCTTCAATTAAAATAACATTTACAGAGAAACTGAAACTTGATAACAGATAAACTAAGAGCCTACCACTGTAATTACAAAAATTAAGTTCATTTCACAAACACAAATATATCTTCTGACAAAAACCTTACCCGTCTCCTGGGAATTGGACAGCGGATATCGGGCTGGTCACCAAAGTTCTTGTAAGTGATATAGTTTTCGGAGCAGATCAGCACTCCACTTGGACCATCTGAACCTCCTGGAACTGTCAGAAAAAATAAAACTTAGCAACGATTTGACATAACTATGAATTACAATATAGCTTTCGATTCCTTCTCTCCTTCACTTAATGAAGGCATAATGTGCCTAAAGATGAGAAACATTCCAAGTGTTGCTTTCTCTTGTTATGCTAGAAAAGAATGGAGCAGTTGAGGTGATTCAGCCTGTCCATAATGCTGGTAATGCATCTAAATTTTTAGCTCCAAAGACAGAACTCAGTTCCCAGCTTCAGACCTACAATCCAACCACCTACTGGACACACACATGGATAGTCCACTGGCACCTTCAAAATACAATGTGTTCGCATATTTAAGTTCCTTCCCAAATGTATCTGTTTTGCACCTTAAAGAATACCACTTTCAACAAAAGGACCAAACCAGAAACCTGAAAGTCACTCTTCAATTCTCTCACCTCACAAAGCCCTAATGATTCTAGCTCCTTCGCAGCTTTCATGCTACCAATCTCTTGGTTTAGTGAAACAAGTTCCTGACCAATCTCCTGGCTTATAAATAGCCTCCATTCCATTAGGCAAAATGTAAGCAAATACAGGCATACCTCATTTTATTGCACTTTGCAGATACTGTTTTCATCAATATCAAGGCAAGACTCTCCACCAGCAAAAAGATTACAACTTGCTGAAGGCTCAGATGATGGTAAGCACTTTTAGCAATGAAGTATATTTAATTAAGGTATGTACATTGTTTTTCTTTAGACGTCTGCTATTGCACTTAATATACAATAGCAAAAACATAACTTTTACATGCACTGGGAAACAAATTCGTGACTCGCTTATTGCAATCTTTACTGTGGTAGTCTGGAACTGAACCTGCACTACCTCCAAGGTATGCCTGATTTCTTCAGGATATTATTCCTCTACTTAGACTCCTTCAGTGGCTACCACTCCACCACTAACAGTACCCCAGCCCTTTAGCTCAAATGATTCAATCACAATGAGCTTTCAGTTCTTTGAATCGTGTTCTTTCTTGTTCTTGGGCTTTATGGTATACTGTTCTCTTTATCCACAAGAGAAACTCCTCCTCCACCCACACTGTACTTAGATAACTCCTAACTAGTTCTTAGGTATCAGCTTAAAGAGTACTTCTCCAAAAAGCTTTCTCCAACACGTCCTTCTTTTCCCTGTTAGAGACTCCCTTCTTTACAATGTCATGGAATTAGCACACCTTGACTATTTTTTTTTTGTTATATACATATTCACCACTAGACTCAATTGGGCATAAAGGGAGACACTGTATCTAATTTTTCACAACTGCAGTCCCAGAATTCAGTACTCTTTTCACATATTGACTGTAAAGACTAAATGAACACCTGTTGACAGAATGAAGCTCTCTAAATGAAAGGTATAGTAATAAATTGCAGCAAGTAATGACATGTTATCTATTCTTCAAGGTTCTTCTGCTTTATAGGATCCTAAGATCTGATGCTCAAAAATAAGTGCTGTCTTGTATTATTATTCTCCAAAATCCTCCACCAATGTATTTCATTTTAGAGATTAATCCAAGTGCAAATGACTCAGAAGAAAAAGGACTGAATCACTGTCTTCCCCAAGACTGCTGAAATTTAGATGATCACAAATGTAGCTATCCTTCGTCTTCTAATAAATTAAACTGATACTGATTTTCTAATGGTGAACATCTTTGAGTACCTACAAAAATCTTACTTAGCTATGATGCATTTAAGACATCGCTAAATTTGACTTGCCAAAGTTTTACCTTTTTGTATCTATAATCATAACTACCCTCTAAGTTTTTGTTGCTGTCCTCTTCCAGTTTTGGTACTAAAGTTATGTTAGGTTCATAAAGTAGTACAGTAGTTTTCATTCAATTTCTAGTCTCTGGAGAAATTTATGGTCCCTGAAAATTCTGGACCTTACCCTTTTGAAAAGAGATTTTTGACTACTGTTCCAATTTTTTTAATGGATGCTGGTCTATCTAGGTTCTTAATTTCTTCTTGGATCAATCTGGTAACAGTTTTCTAAAGTATTTTTAATTCATCTAAGTTTTCAAATTCATGGACATGATTTATCTTGTTAGGTTTATTCACTTCTTGTGTCTTTTCAAAGACCTAGGTTTTGATTTTAACAAGAGTGAAAGATTGACTATAGTCAAAGTATCACAGGGACCAACAGCAATCAATATTCCAAGCTGACTGTTCTCCATCCTTTCTTCTCTGCCCCCACTAGAGAATAAGAGCTTACCACTGCATGAACTTCGAACCTTATCAAAACAGACAAGGCACTGAAGTTTACAATAATTTAACTAGCTTCTAAAATCTGTTAAATAAACCCTCCCGAATTTGGGCATAAAAGGGATCAGGCAAAATAGTACAGAGCAACTCTGAAAAAGAAGTACCTGTAATAAGGAAGTTGCCATGTTCCTCCAAAGGTTCACTGTATTTTCGGACAACATGATTTAAACCAAGGTCTAACTCATAGAAAGTAAGCGTCTGCTGGGTATTAGCTGCTGCTTCCCCTGTTGGATCATTGTCTGCTTCCTATAGAGGAGTACAGTGACACAAAGACTAATCAGTACCATAAAATCAAATTTCAGAGCTGTAAAGACATCAGGATTCTATTTTACAAACAAGGTCCATCTATTTTACAGGCAAAGGTCCACTGATGCCAAATGGTTTGCCAAAGTTCACACTGCTAAATAACGGTAAAGCTGGAACAAGAACTCAGATCTCCTAATTCTGGTTCTCTCTACTAGAGGATTCTGCCTTCCACTCAAGGGAACGAATGGTGTGCTCCACCTTTTACTAACTCCCTGCAAAAAAAATATCCCAAATAGTTTCACTCCCCTTTTCAGGCAGCTTTCCCCAATAAATATCCTGTTTCCACAGGGAGATTGTTCAAATCAGAGCGAAGTGCTATCACATTGTCAGGTAAGCTCTGAAACATTTTAAAGAATTTCAGTAAAGCATTTGGAATATAGAAAAGATTTGTTAGCAGAAAAGATATAATATTTGAACAATGAAGAAAATTATCTTAGGAAAGCATTGAGGTGACTGGAAAAATAAAAAAACAAAGGAGAGAAAAGCACATACACAGACATGATCCCCATTACCTCATAATCCATTTCCAGACAAGCAAACATTGGATTTTCAAATCCCACATCTACTCCGACCACGTGATACACTAAAGTGTTTGCTTTGTGGGCCTCCAGGGGAGATGAGATGGTAAGCCGGGCTGCAGCATCTCTGTTCAAGATATACACCAATTTCTGTTTCTCAATGGCACCTATTGTTGAAGGAGACAAAAACACACAAGATTTCCAGGTAGTGAATAGAAGGGCTTAAAAAAACAGCTAGATTCTTATCACAATTATTTTTTAAAAATCAGAGAGCCAGAACTGTATACGTATATTAGGATTTGTTCTCTATCGTTAAAACAGACAACAGCATCATTTAGCCACCTCCTTCCTAATAGGGATCATAATATCCCACTAACTCTTCAAAATATCTTAGGGTGCCCTAGATTTAATGAAATTGGGAAATGAAACAATAATTCATTAAATCGCCAGCTTTCTTTCAATTAGATTTAGTCATTTTGTGACTAGTCAGAGAGGGCTGCCCTCTAGAGGCCTGATCAGATACACAGAATTTTCTTCAAGAGGTTTGTCAGAGAAGAGACATGAATGTGGATCATCACTTCAGGCTGATAAAAGCAACCGTACTCATGTCTAGTAATGTAAAATCATTTCGTTGTAGTCTTTTTTGCTACAGAAAAAGTAAAAAATAGAAAAACATCTATTTCTAACTAGGCAGGAGGTAGAAAAAGTATGTTAAGACTTTTCCCATTAATTTAGAAGGAAAAGCAACTCTACGCCAAGGAATTAATCCACATATGATGCGAACTTTAAGTTGTTTTACTGGCACATTGCCGAGATCACAGCATTGTCATCCTAAACCGAGCATCCGTAACAGTCAGAGATGCACTCAATAGAGCAAGTTACTCACTAATCATAACAGCTCGCCCTTTGGGATCCACAGCTAAGAACTGGCCAGGAACAATGCGGCGGCATCCACTCTTGCCAAAAGTTTCTTGGTGAATTTTCTCAAACATATTCTTAGATGGCTGGTATTCCAGAATAACAATCCGACCTGAGTCACTGCCTACCACAATGTAGTCTTTGGTGCCACCTGTCAGCCTAAAGGCCATAAGCGATCGAATTACACCAAATACTTCCACCGTAAGTAGGGTGTGTACTTTGCCAGTGTTGGGATCAGGGCGAAGCAGCTCCAAGATCTTCCCACGGGAAACAACAATTTCCTGTTGTTTGGTTCCTAGAACGCCAAAAAATGAAGACCATGAAAAACTGGAATTCTTCCAAAAAGTAACCTGCCTGAATCATAATGCCATTAAAGACAGATATAACTGAGTGAGTTGGGGGCTCAGTATTTTAAGTTAACTTATTCTACTGGAAAAGGTACTTTCCCAACAATTGAAATGATCTAACAAAAGCAGTATCAAATAAAAGCTTTTAAAAATGGTTACACAAGTTACTTTTTTAAAAACTTCATTTTCCTAACATTTGACATCTGTCTGCATAATTGAGCATTGTCCATTAATGGTATAAATACATGTTTAGCTTCATAAGATCAAAAATCTCCGAAGGCTTTTTCTAACCCATCTTCTGGGCTAAGACAGCATATTAACATTTTGTGCAGTTTGATCTGTGTCTCAAAGAACTTTTAAAGCTTTTAAAGCTGCCATCTAAAATATGCTATTTATTTCTAAACACACTCCTAAAGTTTATTTGCTTTCATAACTGCAATCAACACCTCCTAATGCATCACAGTCAACTTGTCCTCATCTACATAATTCCACCTGAATGAGTTGTCTCAACTTTAAACTCAACCGTTTAAAATAACTAAGTTCCTCCTTTCCCAAACTCTCACGCTAGTCTCAATTAACCTGCTCTTAATATATTTTCTCTGCCATTCAGGCTGGAAACTCATGTCCTTCACTTTCTTTCTATCCCCACTGTCAGGTCTTCACTATCTTAATGGCTTCCCATCCTATCTCATAGCCCACTCTTACCCATTCCAATCCAGTCCCATTTGCTCAGTGCTACCTCTTATCAGGCCACCTTACTTGCCAAAAGTCCTTGGTATCAGCTAAGATCAAGTATGCCAAAGTGCTTTGGAAACCATAAAGCATTATATAAATTAATGATTAAATTTCTTTCCTGTACAAGTACAGAAAAAAATATGAAGCATTAAAACGAGTAATATTTAATATGTTACATTCAGAAGGATAATAACTGGAAAACTTACCAGAGAAGTTGCCATGAATGGCAAAGCTGATGCCAGTGGCTCGTTGCAATGTCAGGTTGTACAGAAACATGGTGGCAGCAATACTGAGTCACCCGACACTCCACAATCCAGTCACTGGTTACACCACGTCAAAGTAAGCTAAGAGAGCATAAAAGCAAAGTAACATCAACTGGGAAACTGTTAACACTTCTGTATAGGAACTTCTGGCTCATAGCAGGAGAACCAGTAGAATAAGGCCCATGAAAGAATGACATATTTATAATCAGAGTTCCTTTAAATGCCAGGCACTTTGCTATATACTGTCTCTCATCTCATAAGCAATCTATCAAGTACTTAATATTAAAACTCATTAAGAAAACCATTTTATAGATGAGAAAATTATGGTTAAAAAATTAAATCACCTGAGGTCACATAACAAGTGGTAAAAACGTTGGGAACTACATCTGTACCATTAACGCAACACTATTTGCTTTTTCTGCCACAGAAACTAAGGTCTACCTTTACTTGTATTTGAATAGGCTACACGTTCACAAGGTTCAGAATTCAAAAGCTCAGTAAAAAGCTCCCTCCACCCATTCCCTAGCCATCCATTTCTCCCTAGGGGAATAGATTTCACCAAGTTATATCCATCCTGCCCTTCCAGATATTTTCTGTATGGGTAAGAAAGAATGTACACTAATACTGTATTTTATCCCCACTTTTTAACTTAAGGTTGGGTACCATATATTGTACACTCACATTATACTTTTATTTTTTCATTATTTTCTCTATCTTGGAGATAGCAAAACACAAAAGGCTTTCTTATTTTTATTTTACAGTGGCAGAGTATTCCACTGAATGGGTATATTAGATCTCATTTAGCCAATACCCTACTGATGAACATTTGTTCCCAATTTCTTGCTATTATGAACACTGATGCAAAGAAAATCATTCACTTATAAGTAATTTATACATTTAGAAGTATCTACTATTAAATATGAAGCTGCTAAATTGAAGATTCAAACATCTAAAATTTTGAGAGCTATTACCTTTCAAAGAAGTCACCAATTTACATCCCCAGCAATATTTGAGTCCTTATTTCCCCAGAGCCAGACCCATGCTAATCCGATAAACACTGGTAACTTAGTGTAGTGTTCACTGCATCTCTCATACAGCTCTGTATTCAAGTGATTAGAATTTAAAATTTAAACCAACACCATCAAAAACTAAAAGAAAACTGAATTCCAGCCACTTCAGGCCTCCCTAAAAGAGTACAGTCTTGGAAAAGCGTTCCTATCATCGGACAGGACTGCAAACTTATGTATAACCTCTACCACAAAAGAATCACCCAAAACTACACCTACACATATACTGCTGGAAAATAAACTGACTTGTTTTACCTCAATTATTCAGAGACAAAAGCAAGAGAATTTGAGAAATCCAAGTAACCATTGTGCAATTAACATAAATTTGGTTTCGTTAAGTGAAAAAAGGTAAATATCTTTATAATCATTTCTGGGTTGGGCAAAAGCAGGGTGACCTAGAACAGAAAAAAATCAATCCTGTAGGCAGGAAATGTATATAAATTTTTCTACTTGAAACTAAGGAACACCTTTAATGCCCTAGGATCCCAGAGAAAGGTCTAAGGAGAGATAAAAAGTAAGGGAAATGACCTACAAATAGAAATACAGAGTAAACACATGACCAGAGTCAAGGATGCACACCCAGAAGAACTTTCTCCCTTGGGAAAGTTCCAGGGAAAATTGCGCTCAGCTTAAGTTGGAAAAAAACAGGCAGAAAATATATTGTAATCGCTCTCAATTGAAAAATAGCAAATGTAATTCTTGTATTTAAGTGTCTGTACTCTCTGGCATTGTGTTCTAGCCATAAAATTTCAAACAATTTCAAAGGTGCAGGTGTAACAAAATTTATAGTAAAGCCAGTATCATGCTGTCAATGTGATCCATGTCATTGTATTAACTGCATTAAAAATAAGGAATTGTTTAAAAAAAAAAAAAGTAGAGGAAAAGACAGGTTACTTCTGAAGCCCCGAAAATCTCCCTCCAGGCTACTTTTCATTCTTTATAGCTGAAGAACTCAGACTACTTTCCAGTTCCTTTGTAACTGATGCCATCCATTCAGATCCCTGGGGCTCAACTTCCCCAAACCTGGTTAAATACAGGTTTCCCAGCTATTACCACCTTGGGAAATGGGGAAAGGTGCATTTTGGAAGATCAGCGGCGAAAACCTGGTAAATTCTGTGATTTCCTCCACTTCGCTCTCTTGTCTATTACTAAAAAAAGAGCCTGCGAATGCTCATTCCATCCCTTCTCATGTGCCAAATGAACATAATCGCATTTTAAAATCCCAAATCTTCTAGATATTATTTCCCCTCACTTTGCAAATGATGAAACTGAGGATCAGAAGAAATGTTACCTAAATACCAAACAAATTCAAAGCAGGCTCCAAAACTATTTCCGTTATTTACGCTTATAATATGCTGGGCTTTTTCACCTTCCTGTCCGTGTCCTTTACTCTCTCCAAGAAAAGACGTCCCTCCCGCCTTCTTACATCTCGCATAGGTCGAGGCCCCAGGGCCTAAAAGCTAGGCAATCTCTAAAAAGGTTTATTTTGAACCAGACCTCTTTTATCGCTGTAGACAGAAACAGGGAACAATTCCTAGTAGCCGCATTCACACGCTCCTCTCGACCTCCTCCTGGTCCCCTGCCCGGACATAGGCTGCCTCAGGGACCCCGACCAGAAACTCAGCCCAACCTCCTATATGGCCGTTCTAGTCCTCTGTAGGTCCGGGGAAGTCGGGAGGCCGCTTCTTTACCCTGTAGCAATGAGGATGGCGTAGTATCCAACGGATGCAGAATTTCTTCAAGGACTAAGGCATCGCCAACGCCAAACCGCCGGCGTTCGCCATTAGCTCTCAAGTCAGGGACCTTCCGGTTGGCGCGCGGCGGAAAAAGGTCCCCAACCGGCGCCTAAAGAATGTGTTTATAATTTTTATAATGCATTGGTCTTGCATCCACGCCCCATTGAAAATTATTTAAACACATCTTATGACAATCACTTTTTTCAGAAGAATAGAACATGAATAGGCTTTTTAAAGTAGACTTTTAAAAAATGAGTTCATCAGGCACTTCTGTGGGCAGCCCCAAAGGTCAGCGCGCCAACGAAGAGGGGGCCTCGAGAGGCCGGAAACACGGAATGGGAACCAAGATGGCGGACCTCGAGTCCTCCCAGAAGCTGTTAGGGATGCCTCCGCCGCCTGAAGGGGTGGGAGGAGGCCGCTGCTCCGAAATCTCCACCGAGTTTATTCGCTCCCTGACGGAGCTGCAGGAGTTGGAGGCTGTGTACGAACGGCTCTGCAGCGAGGAGGTGGGAGGGCTGAGCCTCTTTATCCAGAGACAGTTGGCGTAGGAGCCGTCAGTCGGGAAATCCGGGCTGTGGGAAGCTCTCTTTTTGCGGAGGGGAACAACAAAGCACCTACTCGAGAAGCTGGAGTGTATCTGAGTGTAGTTCTTGGGACCTGCCATCTCTCTGCACTCAGTTTGTTTGTTGCTCCCAAGCTTTTTTCCCCTGTTATCTGGGTGACTAGCCCCATCTCCCATTGATTTCCTCGGCTCTTAATCACTACGGGTCTCAGGGATAGTAAAGTTACATTGAGAGTATATGCCAACTCGCTTGCTTCTCAAAATAAGAATGAGGGCTCTTTGCATTGATTTAGCAGCTTAAAAATTATGAAACGCTTTCGCCCTGTCGTTGCAAATAAATAAGCGTTCTAAGACTCCCCTTTGTAGGAAATTATTTGGGGGTGTCATTTCAGTGTTTCGGTGAAGTGTAGAACTTTGTAGAAGCCTAAGGTGTTAAGACTCAGGAACAACTGTCTAATCTTGGACAGGTCACTTAATCTCTTATACCCCTAACGTTGTGTCAGATGAGGGGCGTGGACTATATTCTCTCCAGGATTCCTTTCAGCTCATAATGTTTTATCTCCTTTCTGCCTCCTTCACTTTTCCGTGGCAACCTATTATCAATACATTTTTGAATGTCAGTTGGGTTCCTTGCCAGTCAGAAGATCTAAGCTCCGATTTGAAGTTTAGTAGCTGTTTCCTAAAACTAAGCATTTAAATAAGGTTATTTAAATAAGGTTGAGCACAAAAGGCAATTTCAGCCAGAGGATGGATCATTGATATCTTTGAATATTTCCAAATATTAATTTGCACCACCTCTAGCAGTTTCTGATATGTTTTCAACAAGATATGCTTTATAAAATTCCGTATTCTTGACTTAACATTCCTAAGCTTGCATTCATTGAGTTTGGGGGGGAAAATTAAGTTGCTCTTACAGGCAGAACAATATTAGTTCTGTATTTGTGTTTGATGATTGTCAAGGTGAAATTTCCCTATGTATCCTACTGGACTATTTTAAGAGAAATCTATAGCTATTTTTTGTTTAAATTTATTTAAATTAGTTTCAAGTAACTATAGCTAATTTTAATGGTTGTTTTTGAACCACAAGCCACATACTACTATGTTAAGCACTTTATGTTTGTTATCTTGTTTGGCTCACCCAGCAGTCCTATAGGTTATATATTACTAGCCATATTTTAAAGGTGGAACTCAAGTATAAGGAGGTTGCATTAATTGAGGCAATGTAGTAAATGGCTTGGCTGAGAGAATTATACACTATGAAAAGACTTTGTAACTCACTTTGGAAGTTCCCATTTGTTTAGCCATTATATTTTAAATGTGTTTCTGTGTTAGGCACTGTGCTATTAATATTGAATAAAGGTTTATTTCTTCCATTCGTGGTGTTCATCCGCTAAATAAAGTAAGATTTACATAAAGTAACAGTCATTATGCAATGTGATAAGAGAAAAAATTAAGTATTGTTTGTTAATGTCCTGAAGGAGCTGAGTGGAAGGAAAGAAGACATTTGAAATGGGATTCACCTTTCATTTAAGTGGCTGAATTAGATAACTCATACGGTTCCTTCTGACCATTTTGATGACATTTCCCTGTGTTTCAGAAAGTGGTAGAAAGAGAGCTGGATGCTCTTTTGGAACAGCAAAACACCATTGAAAGTAAAATGGTCACTCTCCACCGAATGGGGTGAGTCTCTGCATCTCAGCAAGGGCTATTGTAATTTCCAACAGGGTCCACTGGATAAGTAGTTATTTTTACTAACTTTCTCTTATAAAATGCCAGCTAAGTTTGAAACAATGCAGAGGAGTATTACCTCAAGGTAAGTGAATACCTAAGGGTATGTTATGTGGTTTTCAAAGTGTCCTGAACATCACTTGGAAACTTGTTGGAAATGCAAATTTTAGCCCTACCCCCCTAACCCTACTAAATCAGAAACTCTGGAGATGGGATTCAAGAATCTGTTTTTAGCAAGCATACCAAATGGTTCTGGTGCATAGCTCAAGTTTGAGAACAACTGTTCTTATAGATTTTGTGTATATGCTCATCATAAAAAGTGCTCTTTAATCATTTCAGATTGTTGGTAAGTGCATTTTATGCTCACTTAGCAATTGGGAAAATTTGTTCTCTAATTTTTTGGCAGTACCTACTGGGATGTCTTTAGTAGTTATGGAAAATTTTTTATTAAGTATAGGCCTGAGTTTACAGTAAAAAACTCTCGAAAAAAAATCTTTTAATAGAGTGAATTAAGCTAAGAATTGTGGAGAGGTACAAAAGAAGCAAAAGACATAGTCTCCTGCAAAAAAAAATTTTCCATCTGTTACTCCTACACTCTGCCCCTATGGATTTATTTGTGCTGACAATCTGTCTGTATCTCCAGCCCCAACCTGCAGCTGATTGAAGGAGATGCAAAGCAGCTAGCTGGAATGATCACCTTTACCTGCAACCTAGCTGAGAATGTGTCCAGCAAAGTCCGTCAGCTTGACCTGGCCAAGGTAATCCCATTATGGTGTTGATGTTTGAGTCAATACCCGTTCTTCCATTAAAATGATGTGGTCATTTGCATGATACCTGTCAGTAGTCTTGATCATCAGTAACAGTTTTGCAAGTGATAGTGGTGGTGGTATTTTTGAGTTCACCAATAAGCGCTGAAAAGGACCTATGATTAACCAGATTCAGTCCCTGAATCTCCGTACCTTCTGAAGAGATGTTTATGAAAGAATAGGACATAGTTTCTGAGCACCAGGTCTTTTTGCAGAACCGCCTTTATCAAGCCATTCAGAGAGCTGATGACATCTTGGACCTAAAGTTCTGCATGGACGGAGTTCAGACTGCTTTGAGGAATGAAGATTATGAGCAGGCTGCGGCCCACATTCATCGCTACTTGTGCCTGGACAAGTCAGTCATCGAGCTCAGCCGACAGGGCAAAGAAGGTCGGCAATCTCAAACTGTTGATTTCTAGTTTAGTTACAAACATCTGTAATCTGAACTAGGACCACTCAACTAGGAAAAGGGCATCTGTTGTTAGGGAATGTCCTTGTCTGGCAATAGACCCTATGTAGGTCCTAAACCATCCCAGGGCAGTGTTGTTATTCCCATTTTATAGAAAAGGAAACTGAATCTAGATTTACTCTCCTTTGGCCAATGGGTTTCTTTCCACTTGACCATATTGCCTACTTAAAAAATTAAATTCTTAGCCTGGCCCATGATCTTGAGTCATCATTTTTAGGCTTCTTTCTTTCTAGCTTTATTTCAAGCTATTCACTCATGCATCAGTTGTGTAAATATTTATTGAGCTTCTCTATATGCCAAGGTATATATAGTTGACCCTTAAACAACATGGGGGTTAGGGGCGCTGACTTCCTGCACAGCATATAACTATGGTATTACTTAAAATATTCTGCAAATACTCTATCGTTCGGTTTATATTTCTTTGCTCATTTCATTTTCTTCGCCTGGAATGTATGTTCTTCGTATTCAAGTATAAAATCTTGCTCATTTTAAGAGATGGTACATCATCTTCTCTAGAAAGTCTTTTCTGATTATTTCAATCAGAAATGTGACTTGTGGGCACCTTTATTATGATACTTAGCATACACTGAATTTTGTTATAGTTATCTGTGCACAGAGCTTATCTCTTTCACTGATTATAACTTCTGTGATAATAGGATCATGGCTGATTCACCTTTTAATTACCCATATTACTAGTACAGTATCTTGCAAACAGTAAATGCAGAATACATACTTTTTTAATGAAAAGTGGTGTACAGACTAAGTGGCATAAACCTGATGTTAATTTCCACTTTCTTCCCTTTGCACAGGGAGCATGATTGATGCCAACCTGAAATTGC